>NW_022196899.1:35674967-35680704 GCF_008632895.1 Mastomys coucha | reverse complement strand
TCTCTCTCTCTCTCTCTCTCTCTCTTTCTCTCTCTCTCTCTCTCAAGAGTTTTAACATTAGAACTTTTCTCTTGGAGAAGAAATACTTCAGAGCTTAACTTTTATACAAATTTTAACTGTAAAACACAGATTTTTCTTCTGTCTGAAAATGGAGATCAGAGCTGCTGACACTGATTTTAATTTAAAGGACAATAGTGTGAGCAACGAGGTCATACCAATGAAGTGAGTGGTCAGTAGACCTTCTGTGAGGCCAGTAAGTCTTGGCTATGGGGGTTCCGTCTCGTCGGCTCAGTTCTTGAGGCACCTTAGAACACGAGTCTAAGTGTTGACAGCTTAGTGAGCGTCGAGCCTCACTGTGAATTCTGCTCTGTCCTAAGTCAACCTTGTCAAGCAGATGCTGTGTTGTTGTGTTCCATGAATTTTCTAATTAAATTTTACATACAATAACATGATTTTTACATGAATGATACTTTGTTTAAACTACTAAATGTCAGTATTTTACTCCAATTATATTATAAAAAGTACATTATCACTAAATGAACTTTGATTTTAAAAATCAAGCTAGCTTTACTTACATATTATTTTTTAGAAATAAAAATAGACTTGTATAAAGAAAAAAGGCTTATCTAAAGTTGACAAAGTAGCATAAACACATACTGTTACTCCAATTTTAGTTCTGAAGTCTTTTACATAAAATAATGTCTCTAATGAACCAATGAGAAGCACAAGCCAGGCCCCTTATTTCTCCACATTAACTATATAATACCTTTGGGGTCTGTCCCAAAGTTTAATGTGAAAGAAAGACAAACCCAGTGTCCAGAGAATAGATGTTCTAATGATTTATAAATGCATCATCAATCAGATGAGCTTGCGCAGAGTAGAATGTTAGTAGAAAAGCATTTCGATTCCTTGCTCACCCCTGTTCTCAGTCACTCCAAGGCTCCCACCCACTGCCAAAAGCAGCAAGCTTCGCTGAATTCCACTCGTCTCATTCTTTAGTCCCCCTGGGTGTTACAGAACAGTCTTTACCCTCTGCCTAATCCTCCGTGGATGCTAGCCTCTGCTTTTCTTTCTGTCTCAATGCTAAGCCCTCAAAAGAGGAAGAAACACTTCTCAGAAGATTTCAAGACAAAACAGAAATATGCTGTGAGGAAAGTACTTTAAAGTTCTCTTATTTATTTTCACTCTGTGTATCTGGAGCTGGAATTAGAAACACATTTGAGTTTGTTAACAACTTATATAATGCCTCTGCCCTCTTGTTCAACAGTGCTCGATAGACTCTGCCAATAACAGCCCAGCCTTGGAGCCCCAGTCCTCCTTTGAGAATCATACTATCCAGAGACATCTTGGGCTTCTCAGGCACTTGCTGTTACATTGTGTTATGTGTCAAGTAAGCTATACTGAAATTCTGGCCCTCAGGACTTTGGAACCTAAGATTATTTGACAATAGCTTACAGAAAATGTAATTTGTTAAAATTAGATTACATTCTAGTAATAAAGGCATGAATTTACTAATCACTAGTGCCATAGGACCCAGGAAATTTGGGGAGAAGGCCATGTGATCTCAGACTGCAAGCCACAAGGAATGCTACTGTCCAAGTGAAGTATTTATGTCCCTTATATTCCAGGTACAGTAGATTGGAAATATAACCATCAAACATTAGGTAGAAGGGAATACCTAAGGTCTTCCTACAAATGGGATGAAAATCTCACTCTGTTCTTTCAGAATTGAGTCACAGATAAGAAAGCACAGAGCCAAGAGACCAAACTCTGATTTAAATGGGGCTCTAAGGTGTCTATGTTCCCAAAAGATAGGACTCACTGAAACTGAAAACCAAAAGAAAACTTTTCATTTACTTTTCAATGAGAAAAATTTTAGGAAAACTAATCTAATTAATTTAGGAAAATTAATCTTTGATTAATTGCATATACCATAAAGCAAATAAAAAAGAAAGGAAGGAAGAAAAGAAAATACTGTTAGCACAGAGAATTTTTAACAATAAAACAAGCTTCTTTGGAGGACAAAGTGAATTGTGTCAAGAGACATCAGTCTGTTTCAGAAAGCAGATCACTGAAGAGTTCACTGAGACCCACTAAAAACGGGGACTAGTCAAGGCTGCCCGCTCTCTCCCTACCTATTCAATATTGTATTCGAAGTCCTAGCCAGAGCAATTAGACTGCAAAAGGAGATCAAAGGGATATGAATTGGAAAGGAAGACGTCAAATTATCACTATTTGCTGATATGATGGTATACTTAAGTGACCTCAAAAATTCCACCAGAGAGCTCCTAAACCTGATAAACAACTTCAGCAAAGTAGCTGGATATAAAATTAACTCAAGCAAATCAGTAGCCTTCCTCTACACAAAGGATAAAAAGGCTGAGAAAGAAATTAGGGAAACAACACCCTTTATAATAGTCACAAATGGTATAAAATACCTTGGTGTGACTCTAACTAAGCAAGTAAAAGATCTGTTTGACAAAAAATTCAAGTTTCTGAAGAATGAAATTGAAGAAGACCTCAGAAGATGGAAAGATCTCCCATGCTCAGGGATTAGCAGGATTAATATAATAAAAATGGCCATCTTGCCGAAAGCAATCTACAGATTCAATGCAATCCTCATCAAAATTCCAACTCAATTCTTCACAGACTTAGAAAGAGCAATTTACAAATTCATCTGGAATAACAAAAAATCCAGGATAGCCAAAACTATTCTCAACAATAAAGGAACCTCTAGTGGAATCACCATCCCGAATCTTAAGCTGTACTACAGAGCAATTGTGATAAAAACTGCATGGTATTGGTACAGTGACAGCAGGTAGATCAATAGAATAGAATTGAAGACCCAGAAATGAACCCACAAACCTATGGCTACTTGATCTTTGATAAAGGAGCTAAAACCATCCAGTGGAATAAAAGACAGCATTTTCAACAAATGGTGCTGACTCAACTGGGAGTTAGCATGTACAAGAATGCAAATCGATCCATTCCTATCTCCTTGTACAAAGTTCAAGTCCAAGTGGATCAAGGACCTCCACATAAAACCAGATACACTCAAACTAATAGAAAAGAAAGTGGAGAAGAGCCTCAAGCACATGAGCACAGGGAAATTTTCCTGAACAGAACACCAATAGCTTCTGCTCTAAAATCAAGAACTGACAAATGGGACCTCATGAAATTGCAAAGCTTCTGTAAGGCAAAGGACACTGTCGATAGGATGAAAAGGCAACCAACAAATTGGGAAAAGATCTTTACCAAGCCTATATCTGATAGAGGGCTAATATCCAATATATACAAAGAACTCAAGAAGTTAGACTCCAGAGAACCAAATAACCCTATTAAAAATGGGGTACAGAGCTAAACAAAGTATTCTCAACTGACGAATACTGAATGGCTGAGAAGCACCTAAAGAAATGTTCAACATCACTAGTCATCAGACAAATGCAAATCAAAACAACCCTGAGATTCTACCTCACACCAGTCAGAATGGCTAGGATAAAAAACTCAGGTGACAGCAGATGCTGGCGAGGTTGTGGAAAAAGAGGAACACTCCTTCATTACTGGTGGGACTGTAAGCTGGTACAACCACTCTGGAAATCAGTTTGGTGGTTCCTCTGGAAATTGGACATAGTACTACCAGAGGACCCAGCTATACCACTCCTGGGCATATACCCAGAAGATGCTCCAACATTTAATAAGGACACATACTCCACTATGTTCTTAGCAGCCTTATTTATAATAGCCAGAAACTGGAAACAACCCAGATGTCCCTCAATAGAGGAATGGATATAGAAAATGTGGTACATCTACACAATGGAGTACTACTCATCTATTAAAAACAATGAATTTATGAAATTCTTAGGGAAATGGATGGATCTGGAGAATGTCATCCTGAGTGAAGTAACCCAATCAGAAAAGAACACACATGGTATGCATTCTCTGATAAGTGGATATTAGCCCTGAAGATCAGAATGCACAAAGTACAACCCACAAACCACAAGAAACTCAAGAAGAAGGAAGACCAAAATGCAGGCATTTAATTCCTTCTTAAAAGGGGGAACAAAATACCCATGGAAGAAGTTGTAGAGACTAACTATGGAGCAGAGACTAAAGGAAGGACAATTCAGAGACTGTTCCACCTGGGAATCCTTCCCATATTTAATTATCTAATCCAGACACTATTGTGGATGCCAGCAAGTGCTGGATGACAGGGGCCTGATATAGCTGTCTCCTGAGAGGCTCTGACAGTACCCAACTAATACAGAAGTAGAGGCTCACAGCCATCCATTGGACTGAGTACAGGGTCCCCAATGAAGGAGCTAGAGAAAGGACCCAAGGAGCTGAAGGGTTTGCAGCCCCTTAGGACGAACAACAATATGAACTAACTAGTACCCTCAGAGCTCCCAGGGACTAACCCACCAACCAAAGAGCACGCATGGTGGGACTCATGGCTCCAGAAGCATATGTATAGCAGAGGATGGCCAAGTCGGTCATAAGTGGGAGGAGAGGCCCTTGGCCCTGTGAAGGTTCTATGCCCCAGTGTAGGGGAAGCCAGGGCCAGTAAGCAGGATGGGGTGGGATGGTGAGCAAAGTGGGGAGGGAACAGGAGTTTGTTTTAGTTTTTGTTTTTTATTTTCTTTTTTATTTTCTTTTTATGGAGGGGAACCTTGGAAAGGAGATATTGTAAATAAACATCCAATAAAAAAAAAGAATAAAACAGGCTTGTTTAGGGGTCAATATGCATTGCATCAAGAGACATCAGTCTGTTTCAGAAAGCAGATCACTGAAGAGTCCACTGAGACCTGAGAAGTGAGGTTCACAACCAAAAAAAGTTAAATTTCTTGAGAACATGGACAGAGGCTAAGAAGCCCTGCACAATGAAACATTCTTGAAAACTTCTATAGGTGTTCAGAAGTAATAGTTAATGTCTCTGTTTGGGCTTAATGATAAAGTGCAGCACAGGGCTGAAAATAACGGACATTCTAGTGACTAGATTCTAGAACCATCCATGCCCCAAGCCCTTGACTGTGTGAGCATTCTTAGGATTGACCACATGGAAATTCGAAGGCCCTGTGTCCAACACAAACAGTCTATTGGATATGTTTGTGCATATTCATTTGCAGACTTCTGAAATGGCATTCCAAACTTTAGGAAGGCAAGTTCCTTGGAGATTGAATGAACAAGGACTTAGAAAAGGGTGATGTGTGCTGATATACTAATTAAAATCCACAGGCTGCTGCAGCCTGGCAACATTTTCCTGCAAACCCAAAAAGTAATCTGAGAACAAGTCCAAGAAATGTGACGATGGCCCTGATTGATCCAAGTCAGCAAGTCCACCTGATTGATCCAGGTGGAGAAGGGAAGACAGTGGATCAGTTCCTAGTCTAGTCAGCTTTGAAGGGGAAGGACGCTGGGGTGTATGCAAAGAATATATTTGTCCCAGGGATTAAGGAAAAAAGAAATTCTGAACTCTCCTCAGACTGGAATCTCCTCAGAAAAGTCCTGAAGCAGAGAATCCTTAACATTAAATTGGACATGGCCGTCTCTCTGAGGTACAGAAAGGGTTACATGGGATCAGCGTGAATGGACACAATCACAAGATAACCTCTCAGCCTTCCTTATGCCACCAGTTTACAGTGTAGGTCCTTGTAACTCATCCTAGCACCAAAAGGGAAAAGGAAAGCTCTCCCATAACCTCAGGCCACATGTCTGTGGTCTGTCTGTCGGTCAGTCTGTC
>NW_022196899.1:35633508-35674666 GCF_008632895.1 Mastomys coucha | reverse complement strand
CCCCCTTCCCCCTCCCCTCTCTCTGTCTCTCTCCCTCTCCCTCTCCCTCTCCCTCTCCCTCTCCCTTTCCCTCTTCCTCTCCCTCTCCTTCTTTCTCTTGCTCTCTCTCTTGTCTCTCTCTCTGTGTAGACCAGGCTGGCCTCAAACTTATAGAGATCTGCCTGCTTCTGCTTCCCGAGTACTGGGATTAAAGTTAACTGGTGGTGCACCACCACCACCCAGTTCAGGACACATTACTTTAAAAACAAAAACACTAATCAGGCTTATTAACACTCCGCCAAGTTACAGCAAATTCTGCTCAACTTAGTAGCTCTCCACATATAACAAAAGAGAAGTTCCACCTTGCAATTTGGCATCTATTCCTTTTCCTCTTAAATAAAAAATTACACCATCTTTTGTTTTAATTTTGCCACCTGGAGCCTTAAATTTTTGCCCTCGACTTTATAATTCACAATGCAGCTCTCAGATGGGCGTGATTAACCACGCTGAGCCATCTGGTAGCCTCTCGTTTTAACCAATCATTCTTGCTAAGTAGGTATTAAGATCAGTTGTTCCTGGAAGGGGGAGGAGGGCATCTGCTGTAAACAGGGATATGTTGCAATCTTTTTAAAACATTATTTTGAATTTGGGCCGCTTCTAAATTCCCATACTCTCTACACTAGTTGTAGCTCTGCCCTTGGAATGTGCTTCATGGGCATCTCATCTGGAGCATCCCTGAAAGAGATGGAGCGCAGACATGCTAATGAAGCCCTGCAGGAAATAAACAATAAATCTTAGTCACACTAAAGAGCTATTCGTGGTATCATCAGCTATCACCAGTCCACTAACGTTCCTTTAGCTTCAGCTGTGTCATTAGCTCTTCTGTGAACATACACAGCCATCTGTGGTAGACAGGTCGAGATCACACTGTACTCACACTGGCCCGAAAGCCACTACTAGCTCTAGAAGAGCCCAGATGAGTCATTAGACAACTTTCTCTGTAAGTGGAAACTGGAAACTCAACCTTAACACTTCAAACTACAGTGCAAAGTCTCTCTCACATGTACATCAGCAACGCGGTAGAAACACGGGCCTTCTTGTTGCACAATTTATTACACTATAGTCTCTCCAGCAGCCACCAACATGATGACATCAACAAGATCCATCACAGATTGACCTCCAGGCACTGTCAATGCACAAAGTACCCCGTAGACGATGTTAGTGTCTGGATACTGCAGCAGGAAGGCCCAGGAGAGAGTGTAGAGGACAGAAGAAAAGAGAAGATGCCTACAGCAGGGGGATGCCTACAGCTTCGTTGGATAACAGGTCATTGCACTGGATCCTAGGAAGGGGGCAGAAGATACAGCCAAAAGAAATATTTAGGAGTCCAGGGAAGAGGAGCAGATTGCATCCCTCCTGGAGCTCTGAAGATCAGCTCTTCTCTAGTGGTTTCCTAATTGAACCTTATAAAAAACAGGAGATCCTCCATTCTAATAGGATGCTAACATGTCTGTCATTTTCATGGGAGAAACACATGGAGTACCAATGCAGTCCTTTCCTTCAGTAGGAGTGGGGTAGGCACTCTCCCTTTCATTCTAGTGAATGTTCACAGGGAAGAGGAGGGAAAGGCACATTTCTACCTGCAGGGCTTCAAATAAAGCTCAGTTTATGTTTGTTCCCTTAGAGTTGACTTTCAAGAGGAAAAAAAATCATGTAGTGACCCTCAAAACAACCCCCGAAAAAAGGATACTGGGAGGCTTCATAATTGATCAGTTCACTTGGAGAGAGGAAAGGGGCTTAAATCCTCTCTATACAAAGCAGCCTACAGGGGAAGCATCATTCCTCACCCAGGCCTTGCCCCATGCCCCAATCAGAGCTTTCTGTTCCACACAGAACTGTGTTTTCACATCTATTGTTGCAAATGTTTGGGGGCCAGCAGAAGCCAGAGAGTCCAGTTTCTGACTCAGCTGGAGAGCACATTGCTGGAGAGCTGGGGGCACATTCCCTGAGGAGTGAAGCCTTTTCAGTACTCTGGCTGTCTCACAGTCCTTGTGAGCAAAGAATGCAAAACCCCATAGTGCCTGGAAAATCAACTGTGATTAAACTTTGGCTGAACTTTCCCCCACAAAACAAGGTATCACATAAAGTACCCACAAAATCAGGAGTATTTTGGGAAAACAATCATTCACTTGTTCAACCAAGAAAAGGTTTCTAGATCTAATTGTTACCTGCAGTGCACACCACACAAAGATTGCTGGCTACCAGACAGGGTTGTATAAATAGCATGACAAACAGCTTCACATTTCAATTACCCCTTGATCATCAGTGCATAGAATAAAGAGGCAATTTTGCAAAGGAGAAACCACAGGGAATACATTGGACTGACAACTGCCTGGAATTCAATTTACCAAAGTGATATTGAAATATGGGGGAGAAGTCACGGCATGCTGATTAAGTTTCAAGCTGCCATCTTACTAATACCATCTCATGAACCTGTAGGCTCCATCATCACCATAGCAACATGATCATTATATCAACCCTAAAAACAGGCTACAACACAGACTGTTCATTTGCATTTATGATAAATGCTGGAAAAGTCAGGTACATTATTACACCAGGACTCTGACAGAACCTGACATCCTAGAAAAATTGCAAAGAGCAGAAAATATTATCTTTAAATACTGTTAGCTATTTGACACACATAAACAAACATAGAGGAAAGATTTATGAATGGGAAAGTCAAACATTCATCTAATAAGAAATAAACATGAAAAATATGCTTTACAGTAGCCTAGGTGGTATTGAAATTTATCCAAATTATCTAATGGGGAAAAAACACCGTGTTTTGTGGTATTTGAATGAAAGAATGGTCATGCACATGCACACATTCACAATACACACACATACACACATGTATATGCAGAAACAGACATACATACACATATGCATATACATGCATGGGCACACACACTCTTAAGGAAGTTGCTAGACAGAGCAGAGTTGTCACATAAGTGTACACAGCCCACGTTGTTTGCATTTACAGAATGAAAGGAATGAAAGATGAGATGCTAAATGACATTTCTGACAAACGTGATTTATTAATTTGATTCATTGTACAAACTTCTTAACTTTCCAAATGTTCATTTCTATTTTCTTAAGTTATAAACTTCATTAGAGAGAAAGAGTAAGATATAAAAAGTACTACTTCTTTGGTTGGTGGTTGAGTCCCTGGGAGCTCTGAGGGTACTAGTAAGTTCATATTGTTGTTCTTCCTAAGGGGCTGCAAACACTTCTACACTACCAACCAAAGAGTACACATGGTGGGACACATGGCTCCAGCAGCATGTGTATAGCAGAGGATGTCCAAATCAGTCATCAGTGGGAGGAGAGGTCCTTGGTCCTGTGAAGGTTCTGTGCCCCAGTGTAGGGGAATGCCAGGGCCAGGAAGCAGGAGAGAGTGGGTTGGTGAGCAGGGGGAGGGGGCAGGGAACATGGGTTTGTTTTTGTTGTTGTTTTTTGTTTTTTGTTTTTGGGGTTTTTTTGGAGCGGAAACTGGGAAAGGAGATATGACAAGTAAATAAAGAATTAATAAAGAATTAATAAGGCACAAAAAAATTAGCATCTGACTTGGAATGTATCTTAAGTGTGCTCATTTCTTTGGAACTTGGTTAGATAAGCAGACAAGTCAAATATAAAATGCACACATTTGCAGAAGTAATAGACAGATATTTATCCTCCAAAAAATGAGACATTTCATATTTTTTAGAAAAGCCAAGCCTGTGTCCTTGCTACCCAAGAAATTTCTCTTTTGACTGCTGTCTGTCTGGAGGCTACATGTCATCCCAGGCATGAGACAATCTCCCCTTAGGTTTATTTGGTACTCCAAGCTTGTGGTGAGAAAACTTTGTTCTTATATACTACATCAAAAACAAAACAAAACAAAACAAAACAACAGGAAAAAAAAACAGAAAGGAAAACATTGCCCAAATACTTTACTCACTACAATTCAAACAAAGTTCACAGTTAGTAGGATGCACAATAAAAATCTCCGGAAGCAAAGATCATGCGATGCATTGGCATTTTTCTAGCATGCTGTTGAGAGGGCTTCTATGTTATGTCACAAAAATGCAGGGACATTGTCCAGAAGAAATCCATATCTCACACAGAGAAGCTATCAATGGCACACCCTTAAAGGAAAAAGAACAAACTCTCCACACCTCTTGCCTCTGTATGACTCTTTCTTTGGGACTTAGCAGTCTACAGGGCCAATAAACACATACCCACACAGGATGGTTATTATGTCCAATGTTTTATTGTCCAAATATTCTTTCTTTGAGATAAGGTGTTACTTCATAGCCCAGGCAGGCCCCAAACTCACAGTAATGTCCCTCCTTCAGTCTCCAAAGTGCTAAGGTTATAGACATGAGTCATCTTCTTTATTACATAGAAAATAAAGGAGTTCTGATTTAACCTCAATAATTAGCATTTAATTTGACAGTGAATATGACAAAGTAGCCACTACTCACTGAAATATATTGCAGGTGCATTAATTCATTTATTCCAGAAATATTCATTGATCACTTATAGTGCAATAGCACTGTTCTGAACATTGGGGATCCACTCAAAAACCAAAGACATGGGCTCTTATGAAATTCACATTCTAGAAGGATCTCCATCTGAGCATAGTAGACAAAGGCCCCTTTCCACCTAACCTTACTTTCTTTCTAGTTAGATGTGACAGGTGATAAATATCTCAAACAATTAGCAAACAAATGAAAAGTACCCACTATTACTAAGTTGTACTGAACTCACCTGTCCATAATCTTGATCCCACTACCTCTCTCTCCAATTCAGATAGTACAATCTGCAAGTTCTCCACTTTTATTTCTTGTTTGCGAGACAGATGTATTTCATAAGTGATCCTTTGTTTTTTTTATCAACATTCCTTCCAAGTCCCTAAATTTAAATTTTATTATTTCCATTCTACTGTTCTCTCAAAGGTTAATTTTAACCTTTGAGTTATTTTAGCTCCTATAGAAGTCTGTCACACTCATGGTCTTTCAAATGTGGTTTTGAATAACTGGAATTTTCTTTCTATTACTGTCCCTTAGAGAGAGGAGGTGAAGGGGGAAAGGGGGTCAGGAATGGGTATTGGAAGAGACAGGAGAGAAGTACAGAGGATTAGGAAATTGAATAGAAACATCTAACAAGGGTGGATGGAGTTCTAGTGGTAGGCACCAGAAAGTCCCAGACTCCAGGGAAGCTAGAGGCTCCCAGGACCCAATGGCGATGACTTTAGCAGAAATACCCAACATAGGGGAGAAACAACCTGTAAAGACCAAATACAGTAGATAGGCAGGGCCTAGAGGGATGGGGCCACCCACACATCTCAAAATTTCTAACCCAAAAATGTTCCTGTCCAAAAGAGGGACAAAAACTGGAACAGAGACTGGAGGAAAGGCCATCCAGAGTCCACCCCACCCATCTACATGTAGGGACATGTAGGGATCCATCCCATCTACAGACACCAAACCCAGAAACTATTGCTAATACCAAGAAGTGCTTGCTGACAGGAGTCTGATATGGCTGTTCCTTTAGAGGTTCTAACAGCACCTGACCAATACAGGTGCAGATACTTACAATCAAACCATCAGATTGAGCCGGTGACCCTAATGGAAGAGCTAGGGGAAAGACTGAAGAAGCTGAAGGGGATTGCAACCCCATAAGAAGACTATCAACTAACTGAACCATCCAGCGCACCCAGGGACTAAACCACCAAACAAAGGGTATATTTGGAGGGAGCCAAGACTCCAGATACATATGTAGCAGAGGATGACCCTATCTAACTTCAATGAGAGGGGAGGGAGGCCTGATGCCCCAGTGTAGGGGGATGCTAGATAGGTGAGATGGGAGTGGGTGAATGAGTGGAGGAGCACCCTCATAGAGGCAAAGGGGACAGAGGAGAGGGGAGTTGGTATGGGAGGAGGGTTGATGGAGGATTAACTGGGAAAGGGGATATCATTTGAAATTTAAATGAATAAAATGATTAATAAAAATAAATAAATAAACAAAATGAATGGAAAAAACAAATCACAGTCCCTTCCCCTCACTCCTCTCCATGAGACCATTTCCATTGTAGTCCCTTCTTGGACTGTCTTTTTAACAACAACTCAGTGGATCTCTTGCAGATGCAACTGACTGATCCACTGCTTTGGGGATCACTACGAAAATGACTAACAACACATCCTATACCTCTATCCCTCATTCCTCATCCCATAGACACAGATTTGTGTTTCACATCTTCACTCAGTCCATACCCAGGATCCCTTCAAACTCTGACCCAATGGTTTCCACACCCCATATTACTGGGTATGACCTGCAGTTTCTCCACTTTAATATGGCACAAAAGCAATACACACATATAATAAAACAGACATCAGATTTTGAGTTCTGATCTTTTCCTAGACTAGGTATGTGCAACGTGATATTTTCTTGGGAATTCAGACAGTTGGGGGAAGCTGCAGTTTGCAGCCATGCATGCCATCATGGGGGGAAATGCACAACACTTTGTAGCTCACTATTGATAAACTATGATATTCAGTGAGCTAGATGTATTAAATGCATCTTTGGCTTACCATATTTTTAACATAGTGAGTTTATTAGGAAAAAACAGAAATATATCAAGGGTCATTTATATATTCAAAACCCAAAGGCTCTGCTTCTCCATTGCCATTTTAGTTAATGCATCTCTTTCATCACAAAATGCTGGATTCCTTCTCAGCTTCCTTATCATGCACATAATGAAAGCAAATGTCTCTATTCTCTCCTTCCTTTTGTGTATTAATCTAAATGGGACCAGGTTCCATAGCTATAATTGGGTCACAAATTTCTCTTGAGATACTATGGCACACATAATTCATATAGGTTGGCACGACTTCCCTCTCTCTGGTGTTCTTGAGTTCTCCAAACTCCCCAAAATTAAACTGAGTGAAGATCAGTAACCTTAGACAGCCTGATTACCTTGTATCTTTTCTAGCCACAACTGTTCTTAGGCAGTCTGGCATCTTTGGTATCGAGAGTGGTAAGGAAAGAATTGGAGGAAATGTGCACACTGCACACTGTGGAAAGCATAGCGTCCCACTCACCCTGGGCCTTTGTTTTCCATGTGTACTTCTCCCTGGGGATTTCCTGAAAGAAAAGGAGGTATGAGCAGAAAAATCAAGTGTTTCTAGTTTCCTAGGTCAGCTGCCAAGTAATGTTACAAATGGACTGCTCATGTTGCTAATAGTATCCATCTTCAATCCCCTATTGAAGTCCTTCCTTCAGAACAATTAACAGTATAAGCCCTATATTGGAATACCACATCCCAACTGCATTGTTTAATATCTATGTCCATTTAATCAGGTTGGTTAACTTTTCCGAGCATTTTGTGTGAAATGGTAGCTATTTAGTGACCATTAAATGAGATAATCTGTGTGCAGATTTTAGCACTATTCTTGGCAGACAGTGATTATTGATCATTATCGTAGCTTTTAAACCTAGGTCCCAATATTTCTCCCATTTCTCACTCATGTTTAAACTTTGAGACTTTCTTATAACACTTAAAACATAAAGTCGTGGATTCATTGAGTGAATTGCTAGTATCACAATGATCTGCTTTTTATCTTTGTTTTCCCTGTAACGACAAAGCTGATCCCCTTATGGTTTACCTTTCTCCTGTCACCCCAGGAATGACCAGCACAGGATCAGTGGACCTCATAATTATGTGACAGGCTAAAACACCACATAGCAACGTAACTCAGAATCATACCAGTGTATCAATTGTCTAAACCCTACATAATCTGATTTTTCAATCAATTTTTAACTGATAGTGAGAAATGCAGACTGATGGGTATGCAGTGATTTTCATACACAGTCATATTTCCTAGGTTGGAACATAAAACCCTAAAATAGAAATGCCAAACCAATATTCACCTGCTTCATACAAAATGTGCTAAGGAAAAGCAGGAAGAGAAGCTGCAATGTTTCACCTGATCCTTATACAAAGAGCAAGCCACTGCTACACATTCCAAAGAGAAGCAAGCTAGGGCATAGACTCTCCTGGAAAATTGACTCATAGTGAACAAATGAGTCAACTGTAGGTGAAGTTGAACCAGAAACTGCAACAGATAGCAGATACATTGTATCACAAGAGTCAGAAAGGAGTACAGATAACTAACATACCAGCAATATCAAGTTATGCTGCAATAAACATTTTATTGAAAGTTACAATCCACAGAATATAATCTGGCAAGCTATTTTAGAAGATCTTTAAAGCAGTGGCCTCCCTGTAAACATATGCAAGTACCTGTCTGAGGGGAGCATGGGCAGGTAACTTTCAATAACTCCTCCTTTTGCTTTCCTTTCATTTGCCAATCCCCGCAAGCCTGAAAAAATGTGTCATTTTTTAAAACATCACTGTTCCCAGCATCTTGTGCTTTTTTTTCTCCTTTCATTTAAGGGAGTGAGTGAAACTGGAGCTCATTCACTTTAACCATCATCCTGCTGCAATTACAGGGTAACAAAACACATTTCTGCTTTCAGAGAACAAGGTGTTATTATTTTTAATGTTGTTATTTGGGCAATTTATTTTCCTCTTCAGTCCTTAATCAAACTTTAATCAAACTGTGAGCCCAAAGCAGAGTTTTCCAAAGAAAAATAGCCAAATTCAAAGATGGGATCACAGATGCCAGGTGAGTAACTCCTCTTGCTTGTTCAACAGATTGCGAGCCCTGATAGTACATCAGGCCTCAACTTCCTTCCAGCGCCCTGACAGCAGAGAGAAGCAATGCAATTGGAGGCTGCGTACAAAAGCACATCTGTCACCGCCTGGGAGGCACACCTTGATGTTGCCCTTAGGAGGCCTCATCTAGCATGAAATACAGCGTGTTCCTCTGGCCCTAACAAATCAGTAAAGTTCTATCAAGGGGAGAAGAGTACTCGGAGAAGAGTAGAGAATGTGGATAGAGGAAGAGAAGAAGCTTTGAGAGGGGGCTAGCAATAATGGAAGGGGGCAAGTAAAACAGTTATGGGAAGGGGAAGGGTAAACAGGAAAGGAGAGGAAGGGATTGTTTGGGGTGCCCAAAAGGCAGAATAGTTCAGCAACGATGAAATGAAATTGAGCAAAGGAAAGCTTGGGCCACACATCTAGGAAGAGTTTGCTAACAGCGAGCCTATTAGACTGCCAAATGGCCTCTCACGGGAAGATGTTTGAGCTCCATTGCCTGGGTCATTTAAAACCGGACTGGACAAAAACATTCAAGGAAGCGTTGTGGGGAGCAAGCCTGCCCTGGCGGGGGAGAGTCAAGATGACCTACCAGCTCTTGTTCCCGTACTCTAATTTCTGTGATATATAACATCATAACATCACATCATTACGCTGCCTCCAAATGGGCAGCTTCTTGAGCTGAGGTTATAATGAGAGTGGATTACTTAGCCTGCCCTGGACTCCAGGGGAAGCATGCGGAGGCCCAACCTGTAAACCACAGCTCATTAACCAGCAGCTACTCAAATGATTCTCTGAAGCTCTGGCCTAATTCAAATTAGAATTGAGGGTATTTTCCTGACAGGCCAGACGAAAACTTCAGGTTCCCAGGATTTCATAGCTTCTTTTTCCAGGAGCCATGAGTCCTGAATGTTTTTTAAGCTTTGATTTTATCTCAACAGATATGGCAGGGAAGGGGAGGGGCAGCAAATAGAGAGAGCAGACTGTCTTGGCGTGGTTTGTGATACAGGCAATGTGAAGCAGTCCTATAGAAAACAGACCTTTATCATAGGAATAAAACTCCAGACCCATGGCTTTCTTTGGGATCCCAAGGTACACACAGATAAGCATGTCCCTAAAACTAGTTCGGTGGTGATGCCTATATTCATGTAGTGAGATGTCGTCTTTTTCTGATCCCATTTTGTGTTTGCTGAGACAGACAGTTCTCTACCCAACTCCCTACACCGGTCACATCTGCCTTGGAACATGTTTGAGATTTCCATGGCCTTGACCATGGGCCACATATATTAGCAAAGTAAGTTGCAAGTTATATCTAAAATAACCACTACGCTCTACCAAGAATGAATATTCCAAGGTTGCTCTGACCCTCCTCTAACTCTGATATATCTTTGTGGGTTTTGCCTTTGAAAACTCAGCATCTCTGAGTTTGGGCATCAAGAGGTTGTTCAGAAACACAAACCCATGGTCTGGCCATCTACAAAAAAGACATAACTTTTAATTGGGTTAATCAGTGTAGTTGTCAATAACTATCTCAAGTGTATCCTTATGGTGGCACACACACAGAGGGACATACACATATATAAACAAATAAACAAATGTATGAATCAAATATCTATGAGTTCATAATTATGTTTTTCCTGTGTATCTCATGCCAATCAGTTTTGAGATGATTATGTTATGTCTTAAATATTGTTTTCTGTAATTTGTAATCTCATACCAGTCTGGAGCATTATTTTATGCATTTCTTTTTTCATCTTGCTTCGATCATAAGCACAGTTATTTGATTTATTAATGAATCTTCTTCTGTCCCTCAGAGAGTATTCTGTACCATGAAAATTGCTAAACCTATTTAATGCTTTCCTGGGTCCTCTTTTTTGTCCTACAATTTCTCAAGCCTCATAGCTGATTCTGGCTCTCAAGTCGATTCAATTACACTGTACTATCGATCTCTTATTTTATGCTTTGCAAAAATTTACCTGCACCATTTCAATAATTCACCCACCATTCAGCAAATATTTAAGTGAGCAAGTAAGAAGCCAGGCACCATGTTGGGCACCAGAGCTACAAAAGAACTGTCCTCACAGCCTAGCTTGGGAAGTAGAAAAGATGAAAAAGCAGAGATTGATATAGCAAGCACCTTAAGCAAAATTAAAAAGCCACTATGGGAATATGAGAAGAAGTGAATCTAGGAGAGCCTAAGATGGCTGGCTTCACTTACTTGTGTCTACATGTGTGTGCAGCTATACTTGTACATGAATACACAGACACACACACACACACACACACACACACATGTGGGGGAGGGCAGAGGATAGCATTGGCTACCTTTCCTTGGGAATGTCATTCACCTTGGGTCCATTTGGGGTTTTTTTGTGCTTATTTGTTTTGAGACAGGATCATTCAGTGGCCTGAAACTCACCAAGTAGTCTAAGTTAGCTCACCAAAGAGACCCAGACCCTCCTCAACACCACAGAGCTTTGAACTACTAGATTTCCTGGAGAATAGTTTTTCACACAGAGAAATGAGCTATAGCATACCTGCATAGCCAATCAGCAGTATATGTGATCAACTTTTGATTGCCTTCTGGTTTAGTTTGATTTTTGTTTGGCTCAGTTTGCTTTGTTCTCCTTTGCTTTGTTTTGTTTGAACTATGGACTGAACCTAGAGCAATATGTGTACTAGGTAGTCATTCTACTACTCTGCTATATCTTTGGTATTATTATTTTGAGAAAGGGCCTCCATAGGTTGCCTAGGTTGCTCTTGAATTCACTCTACAACCCACACAGGCCTTGAACTGACAATGCTTCCAGCTCTGTTCCTGAAGACCATGCTTGCAAGTCCTAACTTATGATTGTAAGGTGAATATAAACCATGGTGTGATCTGTAAGCCAGATCGTAATGCATTCAAGCAGATACGTATGCACATATTTTCATTCTCTTGTAATTTTACTATTACTCTAGTCATCCTTTAAAAATGAAGTATGACAGAATGTTCTGTTTATTCTATTTGAGACAGAGTGATTGTGTTGCATAGCTATAGCTCCATCTAAGAATGGTACTTCAAGGGAGATACAACAAAGATATCATCTAAAAAGTAGCTTTTTGCCACAAGTAAATTTTGTTCTTTAACTTTCTATTGAAAAAATATCTGTTGGGTGCCATGTGTTGGCAGTGGCACATGCCTTTAATCCCAACATTGGGAGGCAGAAGTAGGTGAATCTTTGAATTCAAGGCCAATGTGATCTATAGAGTGAGTTCCAGGACAGCCAGGGCTACACAAAGAAACCCTGTCTCAGAGAGAGAAAGAGAGGGGGGAGAGGGAGAGAGAGAGGGAGGGAGGGAGAGAGAGAGAGAGAGGGAGAGAGAGAGAAAGAGAGAGAGAGAGAAGAAAATATACCTATCCAAACATAATATAACATTATACCCTAAGTAGTATAGATTACATTAAAAATAAATTAGGCTCATTACTGTGCCTGGTTAGCAGTGGGCTAAACAGTAGGCTCTCCTCCATGCCTCTGAGACCTATCTAGTCTAGCCACTGTTTCCCAGCCTTGTTAACTGTCTCAGGTATGGGTTCCAGCTCTTGAAGCAGGCTTTAAATGCAATCAGAAACTGAATGGATTTAATCATTCACAGAGCACTCTTTGTCACTACTGCACCAGTGCCAGGCCAGTAGCTATTGGAGCTGAAGGAGTTCACAGCTGGGTGAAGCTGCTGATTGCTGTTTTCCTCACATAGTGTCCCTAGCACCTCCCAGCTCTGTGACAGCTGGCCAGTGGTGATGAAGCCTCTAGTCAGTATCCTTTGAGACTCCCATGTTAATGACTCAAGTAAGAGGTATTGATGGCTTATTAGTATTGATGACTTACCAATAGATAAGTGCATCTCTCAGCCCTCCTTGGAGAAGCTTTTTGTTGCAGCAGGTGGCAATTAGCAGTGGGAAGCACAACTGGTAACTGCGTGGAGAATAGGAGACTGGGGAGATTTCAGTGCTAAAGAAGTCAACAAAAACTGACTGTTGGACTTGAGAGAAAGATAGGGGATCGGGGGCAGAGAGAGGAAGGGAGAATACAAGCCTGGATGGGTAGAGAGGTGAGGATGGATTGGGGGGGGAACTGAGGGAGGAGGAGTAAACATGATTAAAATAAAACTGTATTGTATGAGATTCTTAAAATCATTAAACAAAGAATTTAGTCTCTGTGGGACAAATAAACATGAGCAGCCTTTATCCTATGTCTTGAGATAGCCTTGCTCATCTCCCCAAACCATGCTCTCATTTCATGGTTATTGGAAACTTTGCAGCCATTGCTGCCTTTCTTCCTTTAATGGTTGTTATTGCCTTAAACACAATTCAGATACAAGTGACCAATATTATTCCCTTAGATGAACCCCATAAGATTAGATTTAATATTTTGGCTAAATATTAGATTAAAAACCTAATATTTACAGGACTGTGGACTCTTAAGACCTAGATCTTAGATTTGTTAGTGGTACTAACAATAAATAGTTGAACATTGGCTCTTTTTAGAGTAAAAAAAAAAAAAGGATTTTCAGAGTTATCAATTGTATTTATAGGCAAATTCCTACTCTTTTCTGCAAAGTTCCAAGTAAACAGACCACCGAACTTTTTCTATAATCAGTCTGGAGACTAAGAATCCACTGCCTTAACCAGCCATTCATTTATTAATTTAAAGGGTTCAATTTGCCAAATGTTCTTCTGCATGACTCATCTAACCAAGCTCTGCACAACCCCACCTTTTGTTCCCGTTCCTGTCTCCTGCACATACAGCTGCTAGCTTTTGCACAGGCTTTAGGGATGCCAGACCCTCCCTAGTCATACCAGGGAATCATAACTCTTCTGTAACTGATGAGGATGACAAGGGTAAAAAGCCCCCTGATCCCTTGCACCAAATAGGTTCTGGACAAGGATTTTGTTATGACTCTCTGAAATGCACATTATCTTCACCCCGAGAGGGAAACCAAGACACAGAGAAGCCTGCTATTATAGAGTTTGTAAACGACGGAGTCATTACATGGACTGAAATTTCAGATTAGGTCCCCCATATAGTGGGTAGCTGTAGTGTTTTTCTACCAACCTATTCAGTTGCTTAGCTTGGGAAAAGCAGATTCCACCCAATGGCCTTAAATCATATTTTACATCAGGAAGAAAGGATACATGCAAATACCAACAGGTTTCCAATCTCTGCAAGTGACTCCAATATGCCTCTAGTGAATCACAATAAAGGTATATGTGTTTTAGTGCTCATAGAAACTATCTTCAATGTAGCATTGGAACAATCTTGGTATCCCAAATCCAGCACTGTTATCACAACTCACCCTGCCAATTTTGAACTACAGAACACTAAGTTATGGAGTTCTGAGTCTTTCATGCCACCTGGAAGTGTCATGGAGTCAAAGAACTTAAAAGATAAGTAAAAATTCCTTATACCGCCAACATGTTCAGGACGACAGTGGCCAAATTCTTTTCCTGGCTTTCTTACCTTCATGACTCAGACTTCACACGAATACTAGATAGACATAGACATCAAACAGTCCAGACACCCCAACTATACAGACACTATAGGATACACGTTTACCTAAAGTGTAGACAATAGTCTACCCCAAAAATCACAAAAGATTCATTTTTGAAAACTGGTGAAAGACTTTTAACTGTTCTAAAATACCATCTCGTATACACATATCTTTTCACAACTCATACAATATTTATATGTAAACAAAATCTGTTGACGTCGAATCATTTCAACAAACATATTCACGATGCTATGTTAAGGAGGTTTAGAGAAAGAGAGAGAGAAGAGATTGCAAAGATCATCCCATCCACAAAGATGGCTCCATCCAACTCTGCAGGGACCTATGCTTCTGACCTCCAACTCTTTCTATTACAACCCAGCCAAAAAGTCAGTGCTGCAGATAACCAGAACTCCTGAAAGGCCTAGACACCACACTCTTCTTTCTCTGGGAGCTGGAGTTATTCGCTTCTTCCCTTCTATGTGCAGAATTTCTTTCTTTTTACTGACTCTTTCCTAGCCTCCCTCCACACCCTGGCTTTCATTTATTCATTTCTCAGACAAACAAGCATCCCTTGTCTTTGTTTCTGTAACCCTGCTCAGACACTTTCTGAATTCACCTCTCAATACCCTCTACTTCTGACCAATCCTCTCACATCCCACCCAGAACAATAAATCTATAAGATCAGTAGTTATTGCTAATCAAACCCAGAGCCACAGAGTTTTGCACAGTTCTTAATCTATCAGAAGACATGTCTCAATCAATCATGGGACAGAACACGTTATAGTATTTTAAAGGAACATATTTTGGAGAGGATTATTTCTGAATAGGATAGTACAAGGTACTTCGTGGGAATGTGATATTTGAGGCCAACCTTACAGAGGGAATGGTTTATCAAGAGCAAGTTAAGAGCAATTGAGATAAGGAGGCATGAACACAGGAGTAGTCTATGAGAAAATCTGGGACACTATCAGGTTAAGGAAATAGATTGGGGTCTAAGGGAAGTGGTTGGGAAAGTCTCCAAAGTTAATTGGAAAGAAGATTTGTGTGGCCTTGAATTTCATGATAAAGAACTCGGCATTCATGCTCTATGGCATGAGCCATTAAAGGTTAGTCAGCAAAGAGATGATACAATCAGTTGTGTTTTCAGAATAGCACTGTGGAGCCTGAAGGACAGATGGGAGCTGAAGGAGGTGACTAAGAAAAGGGAACTTTCGACAGAGACATATGTTCATCTCCTGAAGTGAGGAGCTGGATCCTCCATAGGTGCCCTCAAGTCTATTCACACCCATCCTTTTCTCTATCTATATATCCATCTACCCATTCACATCTCTCTCTCTCTCTCTCTCTCTCTCTCTCTCTCTCTCTCTCTCTCTCTCTCTCTCTCTCTCTCTCCCTCTCTCTCTCTGTTTCTCTCTCTCTGTGTGTGTGTCTGTGTGTGTGTGTGTGCATCTCTCCTGAGAGAATGATTACATTGCAGATTACTCCATTTAATCTGGTTTTCATTAAGTCATGACTGTTGAGAACTCAAAATGATCTGTGTAAAGAGGAGAATGAGTTTAAAATATAAATGTTCTCAACTTACCATGGGGTTATATCCTGATAAACTCATTTTAGGTTGAAAATATCATGAACTGGGTCAGCTTGATGGCTCAGTGTGTAAAGCTATTTACTATCATGCCTGATGACCTGAGTTCTACCCCCAGGATCTACATAGTAGATGAAAAGAACTGACTCCTGAGATTTGATTTCTGGCCTCCATGTACGTGCCTTTGCACATGTGCCCCCAAAGACACCATTGTAAAATAATAAATGTAATTGTGTATTTATATACCATAAGATCAAAAAGTAAACTTACTACACCCAACCTATGGAGTAGCTCATGTTATCATATTGCTACAAATCCCATGTTCCAAAGTAGAAGCAATTTCATGAATTTTTCTTATAGTAACAGAACAAATAAAACCCACAAATCAAAACACTTTTTAAGTATATGGATGGGAATAAGTAGATAGTTATAGCAAAGCAGAAAAATCTTAGCAATAGGCTTTAGAAACTGTCTGTTGACTCATAGCATTTTGATTTGGGGAATCCTAGTGAGTCAGATGTAGATGATGCCAAGTTTCCCTTACTTAGAATGTAGAGCATGAGTGCATTAAGGCATGAGTATGTCCTGGAAATCTTCTAGTAAGAACTTAACCACAATCATGCTGCCAAAATAGCTTAATGAATGTCTCCATCTCAGATTGGTAATGCAATCTTAGAACGATTCTCATAAGTCTGTGTCTGAAAGAAAACTGCATTTACCTGGGGGACAGAGTCACAACCAAGAAAACTACATTTCAGGTAACAGTATACACTGAGTTTTCAAGCTTGACCAGCATAGATTGCAGATACAGCAGCCGGGGGTATCTACTGCAGCTGGCTACCTGGTCACAAAAAGGAGATTTGTATTAATCCAGCCCGGGGGATGTGTGACTGTTTATATGATGTATGCAAGGGGCTGAGCCAAGGAGGAAAGCACTGAGAAAAGGGAGAGCAAGCTGTTTGAGCTGCAGTTCTCTGAGCAGGAACCAAAGAAGCAAGTGTTTGGAGACTTCTGTGGGGGTCTCTATAGCAGCCTATTGAAACAGATCAGATAATGCCTAAAGGGCAGGTGGCTTATTTGTTCTAAATGCAGCAAGAGGTAATGGCGTGCTTGAGTCATTTCTGCAGCAGCCTGCAATTTCACAACTGCTCAAACATTTCCTTTGACAGCTGTGCTGTGCGTTCATTATGCTGTCAATGTGAGCCTCATAAAGGAGCCTGGTAAGGGAGGGGCATGGGGAAAGCAAGTGTTCAATTTTTCCCCTTGTTTTTTTTTTAATCTTTCCAACTGGTTTAGAGCAATCAAGTAAGGCCCAACTTCTCCAGACTGAAAATATTCAAATTGCCCATTTCACACACTATTCCATCTTTTACAGAAGATAAAATTAATCTTCCATGATTTACTTGAAGTTAGAGATTATATGTTACCTTCTTTTTTCATCATCCTTATCACAGTCTCTGGGAATATGTTTAACTGAAGCACAGGAGAAAATTGAATGGCCATAGGGAGGGGAATATGGGGAGGGCGTGAAAAAGAAAGCCCTCTTGTCAGTCATGGAAGGAAAATTTAAGATAAAACTGAAAAATAAAAGTAACCCTTCAGGATCGAATTGCAAAGGAACAGGAAAGGGGCCCTGACATTTCCTCCTAATTTCAGAAAGATGCTGTGGTAGATGGGACACTGGGAAAACAGGAGGAGAATGTGATGTCTCTTGTAAGCTTTGGTCCTGATTAAAGCAGGCCAAAGGGGCTCTGCTCTGAGAATGCCAGCGTCTCTCCCTTTGGCTCTACAAATCCCCTTCTAAATCAGCCTTGCTCCCCATGGAGAGCTGCAGATGGGAAGCCCTCAGACAAGTAAAGCTGCTTTCCGTTGTCCTCTCAGCTCAGCTGTGAGCACTTCCAGCTGAGTGCAGGCATGAGCTGCAGCCTGGATCTGAGGTAAGGCCTGTCTGTGTGGCACCGACCAATTACGGAAACAGAAATTCTCTCTCAAATATGGATCAATTTAATGACCAGTGTCCCTGCCAAAATCACACTTGACTTCAACTCCCTCTCAAACACATGAAGTACAGCAAATTAAATTCTTTTTCTCCTGCTTTGTTTCCCTTTTTACACCTTGACCAGCCCATTAAAATAGTTCATGTAGCCATCCTGATTTGTGTTCACCTCTATTCAGTTGTAACTGGTGCCTAACTCCAAATGATTGAAAGGTGTCCACAGTAGTTGGTTATCTTATTTGATGCTAACAGATCTTTCAATTTCCTTTTTGCTTTGCTGGAATGCGTTTTGATGGCAAAGCTGTACCATGGTCCTTGGTGGTTTAAACACTTTAATAAGTGGATATCAGCAAGTCACCACATCCAGAAGAAATGAAGGAGCTCTAGAGTTGGACTAGCCCACATTATCCAATTTACAGATTACTCTAATTGATGTTAATTTTAAAGTCAAGGTCTCCAGCATTGGGTCTACTCTAACGAAAACAACTCTGGGAGTTGGACAAGGTGAATGATTAAAATTAAGGGGTAGAGACTTAGTGGAATAGTTGAAATGTACAATATTTTAAAAGTAAGCCATTCACAAATATGTATTGTAGGCTTTTTGATGCTAGGGACTTCTAAAAGTGTTCTCTTTTAGAGAACATATAGTCTAATTGAAGAACCAATGCACCAGTTTCTGTCCCTTGAGATTTACTATAAAACTAAGTAACAAGTGCTCTATAATATTTGGAAGCTTGAGCATGAGATGTGGCGTGAAAAGCTAACTAGACTTCTGGATACTATGTATAAGTAAGTGCCCATCATTCTTGTAAGCACTGTAATTCCATGCAGTGTATAACATCATCAGTCCCCTCTACAAGTGAGAGAAACATACACTTCAGAAATTGACTAGTAACACTGATAGAGCTCTAAGCCCTAGCAAGAGAAGCTTCTGTGTTGAAATGCATGAAAACTGCTTTGACATTGAGCTGAACTAAGACATTGAACAAAACTGTCCCAAAGTGCTTGGCAGAAGTTTCCAAATAGTTGGAATTACTTCCATTGTTCTGAGGGTTTATACCCAGTCTAAAATAATGATACTAAAACATAGCAAAAAGGGAACCAGTGTAAAGCTGACCCAAGGGCACAGGAACCTGTATGAAATCAGGAAGCATCTTAGAGGGACTAAGACTATATGGTGTGTCTTCCTGATTTGCTTTTACCATAGTAGAGTTGTCATGAATATGTAATCATATGATTATTCTCTCCTCCTAGTAGTCATATAGTGAGTTAAAAATAATATAGGAACGCTTCCATCATATGGTTTTCCTAAAGGTCTTCAGTGTTAGTTCACCCTCCCCACATTCCCTTCTTTATTACGCTCTCCAGCTCTTCCCTATTTATTCCTCCTTTCCCACTGACCCTTTGACTCTCCACAACACTATATTCTAGTCCCTCTTCCTCAAAAGGTCCCCTCCTGCACCTAGCCCCTTACTAGGTCTCTAACCTCTGTGTTATTCATATTGCAGCACACATACTGAAAGTTCAAAAGCTAACATCCACATAAAAGAAAAAGCATGGAGAATTTGTCTTTTGGCATCTGGATTACCTCACTCAGAATGACTATCTCTAGCTCTATGCAAATTTCATTTTTCTCAAGAGTTGAAAAATATAAATGTACCACATTTTCATTATCCCTTGTAGGCTTCCGGGTCCTGTGTCTGCTCTGTTACAGCGTGGTGGGAGTTTGACTGTGCTTACCCTGAGCCACTGCTGAGGTAGTGTGGGCTGTAGGGAAGCATAGAGATACCGGTCCAGGGGTGGGGAAGCGCAGTCTGAGACTTGGGAATGTCCCTGGGCCTGTGACAAGACCCTTAGACACCTAGGTCCAGC
The DNA here is from genome assembly GCF_008632895.1 of Mastomys coucha. Taxonomy (NCBI): domain Eukaryota; kingdom Metazoa; phylum Chordata; class Mammalia; order Rodentia; family Muridae; genus Mastomys; species Mastomys coucha. The sequence goes on along the minus strand of NW_022196899.1, from coordinate 35,654,938 downwards.
TAGGGATAATAGAAGTGCTGAGAACGGAGTCTGGGCCCTCAGAGGAAGTGGCTGGTCCCACAAGGAGAGTTCTTGGCTTGACAAGGGACAGGCTTGGTGGCAGTTGTGGCTGGGAGTGCAGAGGGGCCTTCTAGGGGAGACTAGGCTTTGGCTCTGTAGAAAAAGACCTTCTCCATGACTCCCACAGCTGATCCCAATGAAAAGAGGCAGACCATGGTTTTAAGTCACTTATTGTCATGGCGGAAAGTGGATGTGTAAAACCATAACCCTCTTCTCAGGGAAGGTCTGAGATTAAATACCTTTTGCAGGGAGGAATGTCTGGAAAGGAAAGCTTATTGGCTAAGCTCTCCAGGCCTCTAGGTACCTCATTAGCATGGAGTCCTCTGTCTAGAGCCCAGGTGACCCTGACCCGTGGTCACTTCTCTTTTCTGTGAAAAGCATGGCATGTGTGTTCCAAGTCAGGAGTCTGGCAGGGAGCTGGGAGTCGCCTAAGTCTCAGGTGTGCCCACTGAGTCTCTGGGTCTTGACCTGCTCTACCTTACTAAACTTCCTGGCATGGTTTTACATCCCACAATCCACCTATCAGTTGATGAACATCTATTTCCAATTTCTGTCTTTTATAAGTAGAGCAACAATGCAAATGGATAAGGAAGTATCTCTGGAGTGGGATACAGAGTCCTTTGGGAAGTATGGCTATATCTTGAGGGAGATCAATTCCAAGATACCCGTGGAACCTCCACACTATTTTCCATGGGGTTGCATAGCTTGCACTCTCACCGGCATTGAATAACTGTTCCCCTTTCCCTGTCATCAGCATGAGCTGTCATTTGTTTTTACTGGTCTTGGCCTTTCTCACTTGGAATACAGTGAAATCTCCACATAATTTAAATTTACGTTTCCCTGATGGTTAATGATGTTGGATATTTCTTTAGCGTTTCTCAGACATTTGCATTTTCTCCTTTGAAAACTCTGTTTAGTTCTACATACCACTTTTAAATTGGATTATTTGTTTTCTTGATGCTCAGAATTTATTTTTGGTTTTTAGTTCTTTACGTATTCTACAGTCTCACCCTCTACCCAGATGTATAACAGGTGATGTTTGTTTCCCCCATTCTGAGGGCTGCGACTTTGCTCAGAGGATGTTGTCCTTTGCTGTGCATAAGCTTTTCAGCTTCATGAGATCCCATTTAATTGCTGTTCTTAGTGCCTGTGCTACCAGTTCAGGAAGTCCCTTCTTGTGCCAATGAGTTCAGACCTGCTTGCCACTGTCTCTTCTATCTGATGCCAGGGTATCTGGTTTTCTGTTGAGGTTCTCAATACATTTGGAGTTCAGTTTTCTGCTAGATGATAGATATGGATCTATTTTCATTTGGTTACATGCAGCCATCTGGTTTAAACCAGCATCATTTATTAAAGATATTATCTTTTCTTCACTATGTATTTTTGGTTTCTTTGTCAAAAATAAGTTGTTCATAAGTTATAGAATTATGTCTGGGTCTTCATTTCTATTCCATTGATCAACATGTCTGTTTTTATGTTAATACCATGCTGGTTTTATTACTATAGCTCTGAAATACAGCCTGAAATCTGGGACGTTGATACCTCCAGCAGTTATTTTATTGTTCAGGATTATTTTAGCTAACCTAGATTATTTGTGTTTCCAAATGAAGTTGAGGATTTTTTTACTATAGAAACTTCCTAAAATGTGTGTGTGTGTGTGTGTGTGTGTGTGTGTAATTTAAAGAGAGTCACCATATGATAGAAGAGACAATGCCCCAACTAGACATCTTATGCTACCAAGTAGAACCTCTAATTCCAGGAATTGGTTATATCTCATTGAATCATTGGTCAAAGGGGGATCCATGGACTCCTAAACATCAGAGGCTATTGACAAAGCTATTGGTTGTTCTCTGCAGCATGATGGTAAGGGTCTGCTGGTAAAGACAAGGCTTACTTATGATAAAACATGAAAGGGTGAGCTGGTGCATAACTGGAAGTGTCATCCCTACTGACAAGCATTCATGGTCCTGGAAGATACTCTGCAAATTACTAGAGGAGAAAGGCAAGTATCATAATCACTCAGCTACAAACTCTGGAACCTATAACTACAACCTACATGCAATATATGCTGCTACAACAGCAGCACAAATGTATGGGAGTAACCAAACACAGTTTTTATTGGATTAGGTCCACTCCATGAGATAGAACCCATATCCAATACCAGTAAAGTGATCAAGAACCTGAGGTTGGATAGGTCATGGGCCTAGGGGGAAACCTATTACTATTATCTTGCTAAAGAAACTCAGAAGTAAAAGACTCTTACTAACATATTTCTATTTCCACAATCACTTCATCACTCAACCCTGATAAGTGAAACTTCTTCTTATGGCAGATATTGATTAATACAGAAGCCTACAACTGTGCCCAGAATGAGAGACTTTAGAACACTCAGTACCAAATGGCATATCTTCATCAAACCCCTTTCCTCAAGGCTCAGGGGTCTATGTGGAAGAGGAAATAGAAAGATTTTAAAAGCCAGCAATTGTGGATGACTCCAAGGAAATAGTATTCTTTCATACCTGAAAGGACTGGTGCACACATGAACTCACAGAAACTGTGCCAGCATGCAGAAAACCTGCACAAGTTTAAGCAGGATGGAATTCCAGCACTGAGAGGGAGAAATAGACTTGGTCTCCCACCCCTAACCATGAAGCTTTTTACAATTGATACCCCATAACAACAGGAAAATCAGTTTTCTCTAATAGAGTGTCACTGGTTATGTCAAGGGCTCTCCTGAGAATGCTCCATGCATAGCAGTAGTTGACCAATGCAAAACGGACTCTGTGGTTTTGTTTCCTTTTTGGTTTTGTGGGCTTTTTCACATTTTTTTAATCTCATGGATTTTTTTGTTTGTTTTGATTTTTTATTGTTCTGTTTGGTTGGTGGGTTGGTTGGTTGGTTGGTTGGTTGGTTGGTTGGTTGGGTTTTTGAGAGAAAGAGAAAGAAAGAATTTGAAATTGGGTAGGTAGGAAGGTAGGAAAGATCTGGGAGGAGTTGACAAGGGAGAACAACAATCAAAATATAGTGTATGAAAATATATTTGAAGAAAAATTACAATAAAGGCATGCTATTATGGGTTGAATGAGAAATCTACCCTCACAAACTAATGTTTGGAGAATTTGGTCCCCTATCCAGTAGCCCTTTTGTGGGACTGTAGAACCTTAGAACATGGGGTAAGGAGATCCAACTGGTGTGAATAAGTCACTATGGACAGGTTTGTGAAGGTTAGTCCTGCCCCAGCTCTGATCTGCTTCCTGTGAGCTGCAACCATCTCATGCCTTAATGCCATCTGCCTCCAGATCTTCCCTGCCATGGTGCACCAAGACAGTGAGCCAAATAAACCATTCTTCACCCAATTTGAATCTTAACCAATAAAGATAGAATGAGGGCAATAAATATAAACTTAATTCATTTGCTCTCTTTCACTAAGTATATTTTCTTGAGAGTATGATTTGGGCTTAGGATTCCATTATACATGATCAATACAGACCACTTGAGTGTGAAGCCTATGTATGAACACGGAACTCATGAAGCAAATGACTACATAATAAAAGCACTAGACACCAAGGAGAGATACCATGTATGTGAAAACAGATTAAAGAGCAGAGTAGCCTAGGAGTGTTCTGGGAGGCCGGTATTGAGATCCTTGTGGACTGATGAACACTGGAACCAAAGGTAAAAGGGGAAATACTTTGCTGTGACCATTAGTGGAGATCTGTGGAACAAAGTGGGCCTACAAGGACATCAAGAATAATGGAAAGAAGTGGTAATATTAATAGGCTAGAAATCCCCATAAAAGACCAGGTGAGGAAAAAAAAGATTGTATTCTAATTTGGACCTGTGTTTGACTTGCCAGTGAAGTTTAAGAGGGAAAATAAAGACAAAGGATTCATATGATGTACATAAGAATTTCAGAAGGAAATGATAGTGGCAAATTAAGCAATAGGTTCTTTTATGAGGAAGGTGGGATGCAAGAAGCCAACAAGTGATGCTTTTAAATCATGCAACTTGTCCTAAATCCCACCATATGAATATCCAAATGATTTAAAGCTTAAGAGCAAAGTGTCCAGAAAGATGGGAAGACAGTAAATATGTGGCAGCTTAAGACACTGTTTCTAAATGAGGGAGTTGACATTCTCAGGAAATGCAGGCATGAGAGTAGAACATTGTCACTCTCTTTGTAAATTAAGTATTAATATGGGAAAAATTACTTAAAACTGTTTCTGGACACCAGAATACAATCGAAAGCCATTAAGAAGCTCAGAATGATTTGCCCATGGTAAACTTTCTTCTCAGCTAAGAGTAAGTGGTCTTTTAGTCAGGGCCATTTCCACAAGTCCACACTGGAAACCTAAGGCTCCACTTATCAAAGATGATAGACTCCATTTAGATTAGATAAGAAAGCAAGTGGCCTATTCCCCTATTGAAGATATATTGGTAGCTGAAGTCTGTGGAAGAAAGGTCATCAGATTTCCTCACAGATATGGTGCCAGTATGTTTCCCATGTCCTACTGGCTGATCCTATACCACAAACCTCTCAGCAATAGCAACTGGATTCTGTGGTTAAAAAACAGACTAATGACACTGAAATGAAAGTATACTGGGGGGATATGGGAGGAGTTGGAGGCAGAGAACTGTGAAGTATCAAAACACATTTGTATATGTGCATGAAATTCCCAAAAGATGAATAAAAGTATATTTTAAATTTTTCACCGGAATAGTGCAGGCATGAAGAAACCCAAGAAGTACTAAAGTAATAAATTCCACAACTTTGGTATCAAGGATGAATGTAAAAGACCTCCAGGGAGCCTACTGAATATCAAAGGCCTGAGGAAATATGGGGAAATGTGTCTCTGAGTGCATTCTTCAACCCAATATAGCTTGAATATATGAAGGGAGTAAAAGGATTGGAAAACACTCTAAAACAACTTGATCTAATTCCCATCTATAGAACACTCAACCCAGTAACAAAACACCACCAAGTGCAAAACAGAATATGATAGGCTATAAGTTAGCGATAAACAACTTTCAATCACTTAAAAGCATTGAAATCACACACAGAATGTTTTCTAAACAATAGAACTAGAAACGAACCGCAGGATAAAAACAATATGGCAGAAGTATTCAGTACAACTATAAAATGAACAAAACATAAAATCCATCAAATAGGTAAGCAAAATGTAGTATATCCATGCAATGGATTATTATACAACAATAAAAGGAATGAATTGTTAATACATGGAACCACAGGAATTCATTTCAAATATCATGTTAAGTAATAGAGATGAGTCACTACTTTGTGTATGTTATATTATTAAAATAGTTTTTAAAAAGCTAAAATAAGATTACTGGTTTCCTGGGGGCTGGCCCAAGATACGTGTGTGTGTGTGTGTGTGTGTGTGAGTGTGTGTGTGTGTGTGTGTGTGTGAGAGAGAGAGAGAGAGAGAGAGAGAGAGAGAGGACAGTGATGAGAAATATATGGACTCTGGGGGAGAAGAGATTTGGTGTTGAACTCATTTGTTGTCATGCTTTCCTAGCTGCACACATTCACCAAGCCCATCTCTATTAGTCAGGGTTCTCTAGAGTCACAGAATTTATGATAGTCTCTATGTAGTAAAGGAATTTATTGATGACTTACAGTCTGTAGTCCAACTCCCAACAATGGTTGGCAGCAGCTGTGAATGGAAGTCCAAGGATCTAGTAGTTGCTCAGTCCCACAAGGCAAGCAGGCAAAGCAGAGCGAGCCTTCCTTCTTCCAATGTCCTTATATAGGTCTCCAGCAAAAGGTGTGGCCCAGATTAAAGGTGTGTGCCACCACACCTTTAATCCCAGATGACCTTGAACTCGTAGATCTTCCTATCTTAATCTTCTGGGATTCATAGCCGCTATGCCTCAAGATCTCCATGCCAAGATTCAGGTTGGAAACTTGTATCTCTCAGCCTCCAGATTAGGGCCACAGGTGACCTTCTAGTTCTGGATTGTAGTTCATTTCAGATATAGTCAAGTTGACAACCAGGAATAGCCACTACACCATCAAAATAGATTTTCTTGATACATGCTATTATTTTGATCTTCAAATCCTTAAAGAGGACAGTGATAGTTGTATCACAGATTGCAAAAAATAAAATAAAAAGTAAAAATAAAAGCAAGGATAATAGATAATTTCCTATAAAAAGTAACGTTTCCAAAGTCATCAATGACCTTAATAAAGACAGTCTGTGTGGTTTTATTGGAGCAAACGCTGAAGTGAAGTGAATTGAGTTTGCAGGAAGGAGAGAAATGTAAATGACCTGTCACGTATGTTAGGACTATGCTCATTAAATGAGCAGGAGAGCAAGAAATGGCATGGTCTGAATCCAGGACTTATGCTAGTTCACTGCTCAAAGCTAGTGATAGGTCTTCAGAATAGATTCGCTCATGGTGCATATTTATGGGATACCCAGATCATCCCATTTGCCTTTATCCTATTCCTTTAGCCCCACCATGAGAATTTGTTCACATATAGAGATGACCAGAACATAGAAGGTTCCAGAATACATATTCATTAATGTGTAAACTTGTGTGCATGTCACTGATGAAAACTCAAGTAGCTAGTTCCATACATACATACTGAGAACGGATCTTACAAATGAGATTCTCCATACATCTTTGAGTGGTCATCTGCCTGATGATGAAATCTCTATTACACAGAATTCTCTGCTCATAACACACTTCCTGCAATTAAGCCTTTTTGTATGCCAGTGTTAGAATTTCAAGCAGGGAGCAGCAGGGAGGAAAAGAACAAAGCAAAAAATCAAATCTAGCTAGCATGATCACCTGTTGGGCCTGTGAAACCTAGAAGCAGAAAACTTGCACTATTAATAGCAAAGAAACCCTCTTAGGAACAGATGACAGGGACAGAAATATCCTAAATTGAATAGATTATATATTCAGACTCACATGCACAATGCCTTCAAAATGTGGTGTGGTATTGGTGCAAGATTAGAAACCAATTCTAGGCTTCATGAACATGTCAGCAATGACACTAGAAGGACTGAAGGCAGAGAAGTAAGTACCATGAGCCTAAAGACTCAATCCTCAATAATAACAGTCAACAGCAATCACAACCTAACCACACAAACACCGTAGTGACAACAGCCAGAGTAGTGACATGTTGACCTCTCTTCCACTCTTTATCTAAGGTTCTAATGTACAAGCCAATTTAAAGTCCCAATGGAAGATATAATCCTTGTAAGAATCCAAGTCAGATCCTAACACAAAAGGATATGGTTAGTGAAAGAAGCCAGGTAGGATGGTGAATGATGAACTGGACTTCAGGAAAGAAAGCAGAATTATTGCTACAGATCAAGAGGTATGGTAGCTCAGTCATCATTCATACATGAGTGACTGATTCACATATAAACAGAGACTGTGCCAGCATGCAGAAGACCTGTATAAGTTTGTAGATATGGATCTGTTGGTTGCCAAAGTGCTTGTCTAGCTAGCAGGCATGAAGTCTGGTTTTATTCCCAAATACCTCATAAACCTGTCAGGATAGTGCAGACCTGTCATTGAATCATTGGGAGTCAGAGACATGAGGATCAGAAATTCAAGACCATCCTTGGCTGCATTGCAAGTTTAAAGCCAGCTTGAGTTTCACAGGCTCTGCCTCAAAACAAAAGGAAGACCAGAGCATGTGGGATAATTGAGAAGAACAAGAAGCCAAGAATTCAAGAGGTGGGGAGAACATCTTAAGTTCCAAATAGAGGGACAGCATCTAACACGAGACAGGGCTGGAACAAGTTCCAGAGTTTGTACTCAGCAGCAGTGTTCCTTCAGTTCGAGAATCCCAAAAGACCACCAATGAGCTGATTCTGATGCAATCACTCTATGGTCTATATTCAAGCTGGAACTTGATGCAGCAGGACAGGAGAGTGAAGCCCCAGCCCAGTTTCAAGCAACCATTTATAGAAGCAAGTAAACAAGCAAGGGAATTTTCACACATCTGATTGGGGTTCTATTATGGAACTTGTCAAACCATAAGCTTAACTTCTCCTTTTCTACTGATTGGTGGTTGTTAGGATATGACCTGGAAACTAGTGCCAGGTGCAGGCTTGTAGGTTAACTCAAGATCAACCATAGGTCAGGTTATTTAAGATGGAGTCTGAGCCCACGATGGAGTTGCTAAAAAAGTACAATACTTTGTCACCTGTTTTAATAAGTAGAAACTGAATATAAAACATGTAGGATGGTTCTTTGTATTTAGTTGGCAATCAATATATGATACCACTAATGATTATTACTTCTGTTACTGCTACAGAAAGTAATTGTAAGGTCCAAGAAGTTCTGGTAGGAGAATATGTGTCAAGAAAGCACTCCAGTATGCCTGGCCATCACTAGAAAGGTCATTTTACAGGATAGAGCCCCAGACTCCTACCCTCAATTATCTGATCCACTAGACCTTTGTGGAGCACAAAGGTTGACATTTTTATTAGACCTCAGGTGATTCTGCCACAAGTAAACCATTTATAGCGCCTGCTGTCCCAGGCTCCTGCCGCTATCATGATCAACTGTAGTTTGGAAAGATGAGCCAGAAATAAACCCTTACCATATAAGTTGCTTTGATCAGATTACTTATCCATAGCAGCAGAAAAGTAACTAAAATATGTAAGATTTCTGTTTCATAATCAGCATAATACCCTAAGAACTAAGTTGCCTTATCACTTAGCTGGCAGGCTCCCATGAAGCTCATTGGAAGCCTGGGCAGGCTAACTTACTGGAAGTCATGGCACACAAGGAATGGAGGAGTATTCAGGGAGAAGAGAAGGTGGGAGACATAGATACAAACACACACACACACCTTCATGTTCAGAGGATGTGCCTCATTTGTCAAAACAGTATTTTTAATTGTTAAAAGAAATCAAACCTATCAGGGCTTGTATGTGAAAATTTCCAAGGTCCATGAGATGTCTGGAAGCTATGAGAATTCTGAATGAAAAAGAACTATTTCAAAGTACATGTTGGGAGCTGTCTTAAAAGATAGCTGTTACAGAATTAGGTGTCATTTCACCATTGATGGATCACACATCCTCACTAAGTGCCTGATCTGCCAGTCTCTTAGGGCTATAAACTCTAACACTACATAATATTTTCATGGACTAGTATAATGCTTCCTCTTTTCCAATCTACAGGATCAATAATGCAATGTTAGCTGTTAGGCTTAAGCTGCTGGAGATGTCTCACCTAGCAGGCAAGAACATCCAGGTAGCTATGATGTAGAACTGGATTCTTAATCACTGCATTATGTACCTAAGGTAACTGCTCACACAGTACAGTGATGATTTGAAACCATTATTTGTGATCAACTCAATTAATGTAATTTGGCCTAGCCCCTAAGTGACCTGGGGGTAACAAAAGTCTCCTGGTTACTTTGTGCTTGTTATTACAAAAGCAGACTTATTATATGCATAGAGAGATGATGATGTCATACATATATATGAATATGTTTATTATGTCCTCACCCAGGGACATCAAAATTGCCATTCTAACACTTTTCAGAACATTTTTAGAAAACATTTCTCTCAAGCTTCATGGAGTCTTTAGATGAACATAAGTGTCCAATTATTCAATTCTAGCCACCAAGTGGCATTTGGAAATGAACACAAGGTTCACACAGACTGTAAAGAAAATGGGCCTTTGATAAACTAAGAGTACAGTGTATCATATATACAGTAATTTTTACTTACTTAAGATGAGGAATGTGATTAGAATAGAGTTGGTTTTCTCAATCACATAAGCCCGGCATTTGGTTGGTTGCATGTGCATCAGAAACAGTGTTGACCAAATGTGAAGGTTTTCTGTATGACTCATTGTAATTTGAGTAGAGAAATTATAACTGCCGAGATTCCTACTAGAATTAAACCACTGAGATTATGTGTCCATGTAATGGCTGCAATATAACACCAGTAATGAATATTCAGATTTTTAGCTACTCTAGGAAATTTTATACTGTCGTGTTTCTCTTGTTCAATTAAGATAAATAGAGCTACATAAAAAGGGAGGATGAAGATCTATGTTTATAACTAACAAGGCATATTTTTTGTAAACAAGGCAGAGAGCAACAAAAATATTAATGTATTTATTCAGCATCTAGTAAGTATCAATCAGTCTGCTAAACATATGCTATGCAAGATTCACTCAGAACTCAAACATCCTAATGAGGTAAATATGGTTATCATGCCTGTTTTCATATGCTGTTTCATAGCTGTGCTGCGAAGCTGATCCAAGTAGTAGTGGCAGAACTTTGATTCAGCCTGGGCTTATTTGTCTCTCAACAGTCTCTTGACACCTGTGAGGCAGCATACAGACAGGCCTTGGCAGATGTTGTCTTTGACACCTTCTGGTCCAACATCATTTTCTGCATGAGGTTCACTAAGTCCCAGAGGAACCCTACATTGTTTTAAGCTGAACTAAAACCCATGCCAGGTGATTCTGCCTTTGCCCTTGCAATGACAGAAGACCACTTGAAGTGTCTTCCTCCTGGTACCTTCTAACAGCAATTCAAATTTCTCAGCAAATACACTTTTGTTGCTTAATTAAATCAACCATGTCTCATCTCTAGTCTCACTGAAGTAGAACACTTAATAATTAGTGTTTGTTCACCAGAGGTTTAGTGTGAAATTATAACTTTCTCTCCCACCTTGTAAGACTTCCACCTTTCATTTTTCTTGGCTTCAAAATATATACCACGTCCAAAAGCCTTATTTGTGAGCAAAGTCCTGCTGCAAAGGAAATCAGTGTTTTCTGAGCCTAGCTAGGCCCACCTGCTTAGCAGGGGCTTAATCACAACTGGGACAAAAAAATCACCAAGCACTTAACAGTACTATTTTGGGGATCAGGAACATTGAATGAGTCAAAATAAAAATTATTCTGTTATTGAAGGTCAAACTAATCATTTTGGCAAATACTACTTGAGCTCTTGTTTCCATTTGTGTACTAATCATTCTAGGGGAAATAGATTCTGCTATTAAATATTTAATGTGTATTTTTTTCTAATCAGATCTGACATGAAAATGCTGGTCTTTTAAAAAAAAATAGGGTAGTGGCTTCAAATATACAATAGGTTACATATTATGACAGTTCCTTCTAATTTCATAAAATTAAATCCTGATTAAATAACATTTAAATAAATTGATAAGTTGTGATAAAATTGAAGAGAACCTAAAACAAAGTATATTTAGAAGGTCCTTGGCCTAAGAAGAAATCATGTGCCAGGAGTGATCAGACTTAAAAAGCCAAAAGCAGAGATTCTTACGTCATTAACATCCTGAATCTGAGCTTTGAAATCCTTTGTATGAGAGAGAGGCTAAGCCCGAAACTCTGTAGAATCAGGAACCTAGATGGAAGTTAAAGAAGTTACAAGAAACTAACTTGAATTAGATGAAAGGTAATCCCGGACCACATAATAAATAAGTCACTTTCAATTAAATCGAACTACTTCCTAGCAGGACCAGGCCTATCTAGGATACAGCAAATGCAGTTCCTAGAGTGCAGATCTAGAAAAACACTTTTATGATCCTGATATTCAAAATCTCCTTATAGCCTGTTCCTAGACAGCTACTCTTGCCTCACTCTTACCCCAGTTCTGATCTTAGAGTGATTCCACAGTCGTGGCTCTGACAGAAGCAAACCCAGTATCATTCTTCTATGGTTGATTTTTCTCAACCAATGCTTTGAATATCACACCATAAAGTCAAACAACAACAACAACAAAACATGAGCTCACATGCATCTGCAACCACACAAAGAGGCACCAGGACGCAGACTCAGCAGAATCCCATGTCCCCTCCTAACTCCTGTTACTGTGATAATACAACCTGACAAAAGCAACTTAAGGGAGGATATGTTTTATTTGGCTTACAATTCCAGGTTCTAGTCCATCACTGGGAAGGCAAGACAGAAGCAGAAGGAGCTAACCATGTTACAACCATAGTCAAGAGTAGAAAAATAGTAAATTACACTACCTGTTTTCTTGTTTTTCACCCAGCTTTCTTGTGTCCTATAGAGTTCAGGGCCCAGCCCATAAAATTGTGTGGCCACATTTAAACTGGTCTTTTACCACAATTAACTATCAAGACAATCCCCAACACAACTGCCCTCAGGCCAACCTCATCTAGAAAATTCCAAGACCGTCCCTCCAAGGTCAGGAGTAGGACAACTTTAAGAACCAGAGGACTGGGAATTAAATGTGAGATTATGTTTCCTACCAATGTCAGAAGCTGCACACAAAAGTCTCACCAACATGACTGCCTAAACATGAGCTGAACAAGGACAACAACAACAGACGTGCTAATGTGCACTGGGGAAAACAAGGGGGCCTCAGCCCTACTTAGATAACTACAGGCTACTAAGGAAGGCTAAGAGAGGAAGAAATAGTCTTCCCCAGCAAGAACACATTAATTGACCATCCGATACCAAGTGGTGGTCATCCCTAAACATACAAATAACACTTGACAGACTTAACAGGTTATATTTAGAAATATATATGTATATATACATATGTGTATGTATATGTATATGTATATGTGTATATACATATATATGTGTGTATATATGTATATATATATACATATATATGTGTGTATATATATGCATATATATATATTCATTCCTTGGAATCCAGGCATGGAGATGTGTATGTGTGTGCAAGTGTGTGTATCTCTGTGTGTGTGTGTGTGTGTGTGTGTGTGTGTGTGTGTGTGTGTGTGCAAACATGCAATAAAACAGAGGCCATGAATTTGAAAGAAAAGAAAGGATATACAGGAGGGCTTGGAGGGAGGAAAAAGAAGGGAAAATTTATATGATTATATCATAATTTAAAAAATAAAAAAAATAATTAAAAATAAATAAGACATTTCTAAAAGGACTATGAGAGAAGAAAAAAAGCAGTATTCTGACTAAAATATGAGAACGATTGCTAAGAGGAAATCAAAGGCTCTACTCCTAGATGATTCTAGGTTATGTCTGATTGACTTTTAAAACTAGCCAACATATATACAACCAAAAATTAAAAAAAAATTTATATAATTTTTTTGCAAAACAAAAAGCTATAGACCATTTTCATGAATTTATTTTTAGCTAATACATTAAAAACTATTGTTAGTATTAACAAAAATAGTAAAATATTTTTAAAATATTAGTAAAAATGTATAGTATTAATGAGATTATGAGTGATGTTTCAATGTTTAAATCACCATTGCTCATGTTAAAATTTTCCAAAATGCTTTCTTTCTAGAATACATAGCACACCACTATTGTCTATACCTGTCCTTCTGTTCAGTATCACACAGAAACTCCTAGTTTCTGACTATTTACTGATCAACCTTCCCTACTTTTCCCTCCCCACATTCTCTATGCATCCTTCCATTCTCAACCTCTGTATAATCCAGGAATGAATGAAACCACATGGAACTTCTCCTTCAGTGCCTGGCTTACTTAACATAGTGATCTCTACTTCTAATCCATCCATATTGTGACAAATGACAAAACGTTTTACATCTGACTCAAATTCCACTGTACATGCACCTCTATTTCATTTATGGATTCGCAGCTGATAGAGAAATTCTTTCCATTTCTGGGCTACTGTGAATAGTACTGCAACAAACATGTCTTTTTGACACATTGATTTTTGTTTCCCAAGGATATATACACCCAGCAATGACACTGCTGGATTGAATGGTAGTTGTATGTAATATTAATGTTCATCTTTACCCATATTGCACAAGAAGTTCCCTTTCTCCACATCCTCACCAACACTTGTATCTTTAGTTTATTTATACTAACCATTGCTCCTGGAATGAAGTGATATCTCAGCATGGTTTTGATTTGTTTTTTTTGTAATGCTGAGAACTTATTCATATACCTTTAGCCAGTCGTGTGTCATCTTTGGAAAATATTTATTTAATCCTGATGCCTTTGTAGCCTTTTTAGAGGGTTGGTGTTGTCTTTGTTTTTTTCTATTTGAGCTTTCAGAGCTCCTATGATACTCTGGATATTGATCTTTCTGTGGTGTTATGTATAAACAGTGGAGATCTGTCTCTTCCTTTTCAGTCTGGATGCCTTTATCTTCTTGATTGCTCTGGAAAGACTTCCTAGCAAGGAGCTTCCCTGTTCTATCCTAAGCCTTAGAGAAAAATCAATCAGCTTTTTCATCACTCAATATATTATTAGCTGCTGATTCCTGTTTTTTTATTATTTTTATATGTAGGTGTATCTCTCCAATACCTAATTTTCATGGTATATTTAACAAACTTAGTTTTCTTATCTATTAAAATGATTTGTCTTTCCTGAACTCCTTCCAGTGATGTGGCTTGTGTCAATAATTTGCTGTTTAGACCAAAGGCTGCATCCCTGGGATAAATTCATCCTGATCACGGACACACAGTAAACAGATACCAACTACATTAATCCTGTAATTCACATGACTTAGATATCTGTGTAAATGAGTGTTCCTATGCCTGACATTCTCACTTGATTTTGACCCCTACTTACTCTTAACACTCACTTCCATGTCATACCCTAAACCTGGTCATTAGCAACTGCAAACTTTCCAAAACTCTGAATTTCAAACTTCCTCTCTCTGCCCAGCAGCTGGAGCCCTCTGATTTCCTGCTGACAGTATTCAGTCCTCCTTGCACTCACAGCCTGGGTCCTGTTTACCAAAACACAGGCTTTGCATACAAAGACTATCCTCCTCTTTTGACCCAGGTTTAAATTTTTATGGTTGATTATTATAATTTCTTTTGTTCACCTCAATCTTCTACCCCTCCTGCATTTCAACAGACCCACTCTGCTAAACCATGACCATGGCTAACAGCAAGTCTCTTACCTATGCCAGGCAGCACTGCAGCAAAGGAATTCCTGGAGAGAGCAGGCTCCCTGCCTGGTAGTCTCACTTGCTATATTCCACCTAATATAAATAGTCTCATCAAGCCTTTCTTAAACTGTCACCATAATGTCTGTCCAACATTGTTGCCTCATGAATACATGGGTGCACACCCCAGGGCCTTTGACACTGTTTTCTCATTGCCTGGAATTGAGATTCTCTTCCCCTTTGAACCATATTACTTCCTGCTAATCATCTTTTTTAAATTTTACTCAACTGGCACTTTTGCACTTTTGAATACTGACCACTTCTGACAACTGAAGCCTTTCCATGTATGTTTCTCTGCATTACTTCTCTTGGTAATATTTATCACAAATCTCTCTCCCCTCTTCCCCCCTCTCCCCCTCCCCTCCCTCTTTTCCCCTTCCCTCTCCCCTTCCCCCTCTTGCCTTCCAGGTCACCCTCCCCCTCCCCATCTTCCTCTCCCCCTATGCCCCTCTAACCCTCCCCTGCCCTTTCTCTCCACACAGGATCTTATATATCACAGGCTGGCCTTGGAAATGCTGCATAGCCGAGGATGACCTTGAACTTCTGATCCTCCAGTGTTTTCCTCCAATGTACTGTGATTACAGCAGTTGTGAGCCACCACACCAGATTTTAAACCATTCATATTTATTACTGTTGGTAAGGCAAATATGCATGTTCCACAACACACACACACACATAAAAGTCAGAGGACAGCTTGAAAGAATCAGTTTTCTCCTTTCACCTTGGGAGTCCCAGGGATCAAACTCAGGTCTTTAGGTTTGGTAGCAAGCACCTTTATCTGCTAAGCCCTCTTGAGAGCCCTCAAGCCATTCATCTTCACATATCATTTGATCTTCTTACTGTAAATCCCTCTCCCTGCAGTAGTTCATATGCACTAGAAATCTTTCTCTATTTTATTGATTGTTAGAGCCTCCAAATTTGAGCAATAACTAACATCTGAAGGGTTTGGTGGGAAAGCAAATGAGTGCTTCCCAACATTTAATAAATACTTAACAAGGTATATTCATAGGTTCTATAGGAAGGCTAAATCACTATTATGACATCTCAAGAATCAAGTTCTCAATTACATATAATTATATGCACATAAAGATTACAGTTGCAAAACTGAAAAGTGATTACTCCAAATCTTTGATGAGAAGTGCATTCTGCTGCAGGGGATGAGAGGCAAGCTGGAGTAACCCGTAATGTAATACATACATATAGATATGTATATGTATGTATATGTGTGTGTGTGTGTGTGTGTGTGTGTGTGTATCACTGAGCTGCTGCTGTCTGTGTGCCAGGTCATCTCAAGCCTCTCTTTTTTTCTTCACCTGCTAAGAAAGTTACAAACTGTTCAATTCAAACTGTATAGAGTCACCTTTCTGACAGAGTAGCAGGAGGAAATGTTACTACATGTATTTAGGAATAATGGCCCTATATTGTTAAACAGCTTGATCAGCAAAGCACACATAGCCACTGTGGAAATTTCAGAAAATACAAGAAAAATGCAGGGCAAAGTTACCAACAATCTTAACATCTCAGACTTACATTTATATGTCACTATTCTATTTTTAAGAAACATGACAAAACTGATCTGAAGGGTAATTAACTTTCTTCAAAGTAATCAACTTGGAAGGCACTATTTTACAACACTCCTGATGCAGGTGCAGAAAAGGAAAAACAACGAGAATTCTTGTTTTAAAAATGTTTTCTGTGTATACACCAAATTTTCTTCAAAGATTTCATTGTTCCAGCTTCTTTTTGATATTTGATTATTTTTGACTATGCTAAAGACAATACCTAGGATCCCTTAAATCAGATTTGAAATTTGGTCCCAATCAACTTAATAACTATTGATTGGGTAGTTACAGGAATGAAACTCGGCACACACAGCAGGGATGTTGCATTTCTTAGTCTGGGAGTCAGTTCTCCAGAGACAATGGTAGGGATAAGGCCCTTGTATGTATACAATACCAGGGATCAGAACACTTAAGATTTATATGGGGTCAAACCATTCGTAAATCAAGCAGTTGAGACAGAGCCTATGCTCTCGGAATTCCTCCCACATATCTCAGTCTCACAGGGAGACTGAGATAAAGCCTGATTTAGAAGAAGAAAAATAAGTCCAGTGGGCTCAGAAAAGTGATGAGTTTAAGTTAGTCCTGAAGATGTTGCAAGATTTAAACATATATGGAGGAGTCTGGCTGTTGAAGCTGGGAAGAATGTATTAAGAGGAAAGACATCGTGATCATGAACAAGGAAATGCTAAGGTTAAATCTCTATTTGATGAAAACTGGAGTAATTGCATGATGTAAAATACAATAGTCTATGAAAATATATTTAAGAGACTGCTAGATCAAGCAAGAGATAAAAAGAAATGTAGATTCCAATTGGTGACAACAGAGACCAAAGTGGGAAATATCTGGAGGCATTTAAGAGTTGAATTGCTTGGACCAATTGGAGGTCTAGTGGAAACAAGAAAGAAGCTAGGATCTCACCACTGAGTGAGTAGAGGATTCAATATATAACAGAAATCGGGTTACTAGCAGGTAAGTAGGTTTGAGTGGGAAATCATTTTTCTAGTCTGTGTTTTCTCAGCTCCCCCAGCTGAGTCCATGATTTGGTTAGTTCTAATCCATTCTCTAACCACGTTTTTCTTGAGGCAAGATAAACTCACTTAGCCTTCACTTCTAGTTTCATAGAGTTAAGATGAAATCATCGTCCCTCTTTAGAATCTTGCCTTCCAGCTACCACCTGTCTACCTGTGTCTAAATATGGCCTCATCCATGACTCTGCTCTGCCCTCTTGCTGGCATGTTCTATACAGAGAAATCAGAATTCTCCATTTTACACACTGGCTGGACTTCAGCTGTTATCAGGGAAAACAGGATGTTAGGAAGCAGCCAGTATTTCCCCACCGATTTGTCATCAAGACATCTGTGAGCAGCAAGGGTCTCATCAAAGCTCTACATATCAGAAGATTCCAAGAAGAAAGCGCTGTCTGAGTTTTAAATGGAAAGAGGCAAGAATAGCTTGAGGATTACTTATTAACTTCTGTTGCTAAACAGAACACATGCATGGGTATGCATGAAAGTCCATGCAACTAGAAATACTTCTATTTTGCACCCATATTATTAGGCATGTTCAAGTTACAGATATTGGTCTGAAAAGATAGATCCATTATTCCATAAAGTATACGAAGCACAGAGTTCAATCCCTAGACACATGGAAAAAGCCAACTGTAATGTGTGCTTTAGTGTCAGCTCTGGGGACAAGGAGACACATACATTGCTGTGGTTTGCTGGCCACCCATTCTAGCCTAATCAGCAGTCTCCAAGCCAGTGGGAGACCTGAGAAGTACTGCCAAAATTCTCTGACCTCCACATACATATGCACATATGCAAATGCACATATGCACATACACACACAAAATTTCTAGCTATTGTGGATATTCACTTTATTGCAAAAATAACATTTATAGTGCTAAAACTTCATTTAATATAGTGTGAACCGTTGTTTAAATGTCATAAGCTTTGAAAGAAAACACTAGACTATGTTAAAGTAAGTTGTCCTTAGACTGGTAACCTCACCTCACAGTTGACTTTCTTTTTAAATTTACCTTCTGTTTCATATTCTATTGTTTTTTGATAAGTGTAAAAGATTATTGGGAGCCTTAAAGAAAGTGAGGTCAGTGAAAGGGTTAAAAAATAAGAGGCAACTGGA
Source organism: Mastomys coucha (assembly GCF_008632895.1). Lineage (NCBI taxonomy): Eukaryota > Metazoa > Chordata > Mammalia > Rodentia > Muridae > Mastomys > Mastomys coucha. Next base: position 35,636,263 of record NW_022196899.1, on the reverse strand, counting down.
TTTTCCTATTGGAACACTGGATTTTCCTATTGGAATACATGATTTGTACAAGAATGCCACCATACAAGCTGAAGGGCCCAAGTGAAGATGCTTCAATCCCACTTGGGATGGAGAAGAAACAAACCATGGAGCGAGGGATCTGAGTGGGAGAGGGAAGGAGGAGGAGAAAAGGGGAACATGATCAAGTATGGTGGGGGAACAGGAGAAAAGCCCTGAGGGACAGCAGAATGAATGGAAATATGCAACCTCAGGAGGTAGGAGGTGGAGGACCCTCTAGAAAGTGCCAGAGACCTGGAAACTGAGAAACTCTCAGGACTCAAAAGGAGGGACTTTAGATGAAATGCCCAAGAGTGGGGAGAGGGAACTTATAGAGAACGCCTCTAATAGAAAGACAAGATATCAAGTGGAGAGATGAGGTTGTCCTCCCACAGTCAAAAATTCTGACCCAGAATTGTTCCTGTCTAAAAGAACTGCAGAGATAAAATGGAGAAGGGACTGAGGGAAAGGAGGTCCAGTAACCAGCCTAACTTGGGATCCATCTCAAGGAGAGACTCCAAGGCCTGACACTATTACTGATGCTATAGTGCGCTTACAAACAGGAGCCTAGCATGGCTGTCCTAAGAGGCCCAACACACAGCTGACCGAGACAGATGCAGATACTTAGACCCAACCATTGGACTGAGGTCAGGGACCCCTATGGTTGAATTAGGAAAAGGCTGCAAGAAGCTGAGGAGGAGGCCAGAAGTCTCAACTAACCTGGCCTCCTGAGATCTCTCAGACACTGAGCCACCAACCATACAACATACCAAGCATACACCAGCTGATATGAAGTCCCCAACACGTATACAGCAGAGGACTACCTGGTCTGGCCTCAGTAGGAGAAGATGCACCTAATCCTGGTGATGCCCCCCCTGGTGAGTGGGGGCGGGGGCACAATCCTCTTGAAGACAAGAGGAAGAAGAAAGGGGTGAGGAACTGTGGAAGGATGGACTGGGAGGGGGACAATGACTGGACTGTATAAAAAATAAAAGTAATTAAAAAAAATAAGAGGAAACTGGATTTTTGTATTGAAACACTTGTCAAAGATTTGTAGAGAAGAAGGACACCATACGAGGGACAGGCAGCCACTTTGAAATGTGTGATAACTATTCTCAGTTGTCAATCTGGAATTAACTAAAATCCAAGTGGCTGGGTATACCTGTGAAGAACTTTTTCTTAATTAAATCATTTGAAGTGAAAGACCCACTTTTAATCTGGACCACACCTTCTTCTGAGAGCCTATATAAAGAACATGGAAGAAGGAACTTCAGTCTCTGCCTGCTGACCCTCACTCTCACTGGCAATTCCATTTTTTCATTGGCATTAGAGCCTACTTCTTCAGGATTCCAGGGTATACTGAAGACTAACTGAGACATTCAACCTTGTGGACTGGATTCTTGGACTTTCCATTGGTAGAGAGCCATTGTTGGACAAGCTGAACCACAGCTTGTAACCCAAATAAACCCTGCCCTTCCTAAGCTGCTTTGGTCATGGTGTTTCATCATAGTAATAGTAACCTATCTGGTATTGCTTTGGACATAGTCTTAGAACAACATATGTACATCTCATGCATAGAGGCTACCTCATGGTACCATCCTGTCAAACAAGAGCATAATCCTACATGTCTATCTGGGTTCTATTGGAAGTATTGAACTCCCAAATAAGTCATTTCTTTGCAGCACTGTACTCTGTGGCAACACAAAGTCATAGGTGAAGAAAATCACTCCTGGCTAACCGCTGTTCTCCTTCCTCCAGGCTGAGCACATTAGAGGCTAATTTAGAATCACAGTATCATGGTTCACCCATTTTGGTTCCTGTTTGTATTTCTGAGAGGCTGCCATTGGATATGACAGGTTAATAATGATATGTTTATTTTCCAACATTTTTTAGATCTATTCCAGATTGTGGAATAAAGTTTTATAGAGATGTGCATACCTCAGCAGGTGGTTGATATGCAAATTGCTAAGGCTGCCACACTTAAGTAAAAAGAGAAGAAAAGGAATGTATAATACAATGATTGTATGTATGTAGATAAATACAGTGTATCAAAGGCTATAAAAGAATGCAAACCTTGCATTGACCTATTGTGTCATTGTGTGCTAACTGCTCCCTGCAGCTTAAGCTCCTAGTTCTACCACTGAAAGGATGGATGCAGAGCTCTTGAGGGGGGAAAAGCTTAATATACCAAGTCCCTTATGAACAATACAATACCTCAAAAGCAGCAAGCACCTAATAAATGCTAACAGATGCTGACAGAAGAGCCAAATTAAGACTACTAAGTTTTATAAACTCAAATGCATACATACTTCTTAATTGACATTAAGTGTGCAAGTGGTTTAAAAGGAAAAGACAGACAAACCTTTGTGAGATTTGTATTAAATATTTAGAGAATCCTCTGACCCAGGGGCACCTGCTAAGCCATGATAAGAATAATGTTCTCTAGGCTTTTCAAAATTATTTGACTCCATGAAACATTAAAGCCATTTTACTCTCAAAGGGTTATCATATAACAGAATAAAAGTAACTTATTCTCCTTGCAGAGTAACCAAAGGGGAAATCTCTTAGATCAACTTTCCACACTTAAGGGTCTGGATATTCTGAAGTAGCAAATACATTGTCCCTGAGGATATCCCCGGCCCTTCCAGAGTGAGGTCACTCAGGGTGACTGAGGCAGCATGAATTAAAAATTGTCAAGAAGTCTGCCTATCTGCCTATC
>NW_022196899.1:35624427-35633395 GCF_008632895.1 Mastomys coucha | reverse complement strand
AAAAAAAAAAAAAAAAAAAAAACCTGCTTTCCCATTTCATTTTTATACCAACATGAGGTACCCATGGGTCGCTGTCTGCCCAAGACGCTGCTAGAGGATTCAACACAGACATGTCCATTTTCTTCACTGTAGCATCTGTGAAGAAAACACTCTAGAGTTACCTTCACTGTGGCACCCCATCTCTGCTAAGCCATACCTTATTCTCATTCTCTGACTGAGATCTAGCACCTGGTCAAACACCACATTTCCTGATGTGTTGTTAAGAAATGGCCTAACCCCTTCATATCAGAACACATCCTCCCACCTCTGGGGTTCCTAGAGTCCAGAGCATAGATGTGGGGACTCTCACCACAGAGTGATTTGACTCCCTTCAACAGTGTTAAATGTCACCATATTACTTGATATTTAGTAATCATAAATCTTGTCTCAGTTTATGTGTTCATTTCTTCATAGCTGGCCCATTATTTTTCTTGTGTGCTTGCATGCACATGTGCAGTGCAGTGCACATGTGTGTAGGGTTGAGCATAACCTGTGGGAGTCAGTTCTCTTCTTCTACCACACAGGTTCCAGGGATCAAGCTCAACCCATAAGGCTCTATGGAATTTTGCTCTCTAAGCCATCTTACTAGCCTAGCCATGGACTTTTTTCATCAGCGCCCTCTATAAACTCTTATGTCTATACTTCATACATACATACATACATGCATACAAACACGCACACATGTTGTTGTGTGTATGTTGTACATGTTTGCAGGTGTGGGGACACCTGTGTGGAGGGCAGGGGTTGAAGCTGGGGTCTTCCTGCTCCCACCTTGCTTTTTGAGACAAGATCTCTCGCCAAGTCTGGAGTTCACCAGTTGTCTGAAGTGAGAGGCCAGCAAGTTCAGGAGATCTGCTTGCTTCCACTCTCACCACCCACCCCCAGCTCTACAGTTACAGACACTGGCGACCAGGCCAGTGCTGGGTACTGGGAATTTCATCCACATACCTACGAGCAGGTCCTTCACCACCTTGAGCAATCTCCTCAGTCCCCCATGTCAGTGTTTTTGAATATTTTCTTCCATCAGTTATATTAATCGTATGACCTATATTTTGCAATAAAATTTAGTATATATTTAATGTATTAAAGGACATTTAATGTATAGATGATGTTAGATGGTTCATTTACTGAATAAAAAGGTTATAGACATGTACTTTTAAAATAAAGTGTTATGCTTAATATTTTATCTCCTTCCAAGCCAAGTTTAAAATAATAACAAACACCTGGAATACTAATCCAATATGAACTCAGGAGCATGCATCTCTCAGGGGTAAAGAAGATCAAGAGAGACAGCCAGGCAGACGGACCTGACAAGGCGTACCCCAGCTGCCCCAGGCCTTCACTTGCCGCACAGCCTTGTCACATCCCACATATGGGGATGTCTCCCCTGAAATTCCTTCATGTTTTATTTCACCTCCAATGACACCGTGAAATCTCCAATAGTGACATTTCAGAGACCAGTTGTTGTGAGATATTAAAAGCAGAGCCATCACCACTCATTTTGGGCTATTCGGACACATAAGGTAATGGAGGTTCAGGACACATTGCATTTGCATCTCAGAGGAAGGCAGGCTGCTGGTCTGTTGCTCAGAACTTGGAATGCTGGTCACTCACCCACAAGGCATGCTTGCATTGTGCTATTTCAGAAATACTTAATGTTGCTGAGGCACAACAAACAAGGAGCCTCTAAATCTCTACATCTTATCATTAATTTCTCATAAAGCATGATGCTGTCATATCATTTATTAATAAACCTGAATTCTTACCTAAAACTCTGCTTCTCATGAAGGAAAATTAAACAAACATTTATCAAGATACCCGATTTCTTAAAAGTTAATTACAACTAATAGAGTCACCACTAAATAATAACATCTTTAACCAATAATCAGCTTCTCTTTTGTGACTTTTTTCTCATAAACATTATTTTTTTTATTTAAACATTCCAGAATCTAACATGGTCAAATAGATCACAATCCTGAATGATATGTCTGTCGTTAGCTGACTTTTTTTAGAACCTGTTATAAGCATCACTGTTATTTTTATTAACATTTATAAATACATGTGTATATCCAAGACCACAAAATGTAAAAAGTAGTGCGGCTTCTCCAGATCAGGCTCCACATCCGAGAGAGAGAGAGAGAGAGAGAGAGAGAGAGAGAGAGAGAGAGAGAGAGAGACGGACGGAGGGACGGAGGGACGGAGGGAGGGAGGGAGGGAGACAGAGACAGAGACAGAGACAGAGACAGAGAGAAAGAACATTGCAGCCATATGTGTACAGACCTGGATCTGAGATGAGATGGAGAATGAATAAGATCAAAGTATATTGTATGGAAATCTCAAAGACTAAACAAAAATACATGTTCACTAAAATAGACTGTTATTTATATATTACTTCCTTTTTGAGTTTGTAAGTTTCTGAAATTACATTCCTTTAGCATTTCAACCTAAAGATAAAATCAAGCAAGCCCACTGATAATGACAGAATAGCCACTGTTTGAGTTTCTGCCCTACTTAAGTTCCTCAAGTCACCAGGATAAATATTCCTGGTTATTATAATGGTATCCTAAATTAATCCAGACCAACTTACATTTTGTCCAGAAGCAAGCCCCAGCATGGAGTCATCTCCAAATAAATAAGAGTCTAGCAACTACAAAACTAATTAGATCAATTTACATGTTACACTGCAGCATCTGAGAAATAGTCACGAGCTATAGGAAATGCCTACAATGTGCTGGAAGATTTAAGGAGGAGATAGCATGGTCCTGTAAACATGTAAATACTTTCAAATAATTTCTCTGATTGATCTGTGGTAAGTTGATATTGACAGGACAAGAAAAGAAAAGAAAGGAAAAGAAAAGAAAAGAAAGGAGCCAAGAATTGAATGAGAGATGCTATAGTCACCCAAGAAAAGAAACACCATGGCAAGGGTATTAGTAATCCAGAGAGAAACGGAACTGTTCTGAGACATGCTGAATAGGCGTATACCAAAAGGATATTTTTTAAATCATTAGGTGTGAGGGATACACACACACACACACACATACACACACACTAGTTAAGGAAAAGGAAAAAAGAAAAGAAAGAAAAATGGTAGTTCAATCCTAAGATATGCCTAAGAAAAGCTACCTGAGTCACCTATCTGCCATCAACATAGGCATCAGCAGTTAGATCTACAGTTCCAAAACATATGGGACAACTTGGCCTGGGAAGCAAGTTTAGGAAACATCCACCCCCAGTCTTCATTTAGTGACAGTAGGTCCGATGAAGTCAGCTAATAAGTCAAGAGGTAAGAAAACAGAAGTCATTGGGGCCAACTGAGAACTAGCAGCCATGGAGGGAAGGCTCAGGTGGGGCATCCTCATGTCCTACAAACAGGCTCAGAGATGCAGGGCCACTGAATTTAAACAAGTAGCTAGCACCAGTTTTGGCCAACTGGAGCTCTGGGGTGTCCATGAGGAGACTATTTTCCACAGAAAAATGAGAAGAAAATACTAATTTTAAAGTGTACTTTTTCAAAAGACTGAGAGGAAAGGAAATGAGCATCCCTATGGGAGAGGCTGCAGGAAGAGAAGCCAGAGTCAAGAAAGGGCAGCCCTACAAAGAAAACAATCATCACACCTTGTCTGAATGTTTGGCAACTATCCGAATTACGAGGGCTGGAGATATGACCCTTAATTGCTGGCAGTTGTTTCTTAATACAATTTTTTACTTCATTAATTTATTTATTCACTTTACATCTGGGCCACAGACCTCTTCCCTACTCTTCCCCCCAGTCCCATCCTTATAAATCCTTCCCTCCATTACCCACTCCCCTTCTCTAGGGAGAAGGGGAAGCTCTTCATATGTACCACACCACTCTGGGACATCCAGTTGCATCGGGACTAAGTGCATTCTCTCCCACTGAGACTGAACCAGGCAGTCCTAGGGGAAGGGTGTCCAATGGCAGGCAACAGAGTTAGAGATAGCCTTGACTCCAATTGTTAGGAGACTCACAGGAAGACTAAACTTAGCATCTGTTATGTATGTGTTGGGGGCCTTGGTCTAGCCTCTGTATGCTCATTGGCTGGTGGTTCAGTCAGTGTGAGTCCCTACTAGCCCAGTTTGTTGACTCTGTAGGAGGGTCTTCTTGTGGTGTCCCCTTTAGCTTGCCCAATTCTATCCCTCTCTCTTCCTCAAGATCCCCTGAGCTCCACCTGATGTTTGGCTGTGAGTCTCTGCATCTGTTTCCATCTGCTGTTGGATAAAGTCTCTCAGTAGACATTTATGCTAGGTTCTTGTCTATAAGCATAGCAGAGTATCTATCATAAATAGTGTCAGAACTTGGCTCTTTCACATGAGATGGGTTTCAAGTGGAGGAATCAATCCATTGGTTGGCGGTTCCCTTATTCTCTGCTCCATCTTTATCCCTGCACATCTTGTAAAGCAAGGCAAATTTTGGGTTGGAGATTTTGTAGGCAGGTTGATGGTCTCCTCCTTCCACTGGAAATCCCACCTGGCTATAGGAAGTGAGAGTAGAAATTGTTGGGGGCCAACTCTGGGACTAGCTGGAAACCTGGAACTGAGAAGGCTAAGGGGAGATGGTGATCTGATCTAGATGTTGACCAGTAGGGCATATGGAGACTGAAGAGGCTGCCTTCTATAGCCTGTAGCTTTTCACCTCACCTTCCCTTAGTTCTACCCTTTGCCATGTAAGCCTGTAGTTCCTCCTCTAAGACTAGGAGGACCACCTTCCATTCTCTCCTTTATGGCTAGGTCAGATGACTCCATTAGCCCATTCAGATGACAAGAATAAGCCAAGGCTTGAGATATACTTCATGTAGCTAGGTTGGTTCTTGCACATTTCTCCAGGAACATGCTTAGACACATTCTGAGTTGCACACTGATCCTGAGCATGGCAACTAAAGGCAACAGGCCTTGCTTGTAGCCTTCTGCCAAGGCCATTCTCCATAGATATCATGTAGCCCAAGTCAAAGCTCAAACATGGCAAGAAAAGAGAATTGTCTCTGTCGCTCATAAGATTTCCAAGCAAGTTTATGATCAGCATCATTTTCATGAAAGCTGGTTAGCTGTGGCACAGTCTATGAAGACTTACACAGTTCTAGACTCTGACCCAAGCCTGGTCAGGAACAACAAAAGCCTAACCACCTACACTTTAGATAGAAAAAAAAGATTTTCCTCATTCTTTCAGTGAAAAGAGTGTTTGGAATTTGTATAGCATTTTAGTCCTTTGTCACAAAAAGCCAGAAGGGAAATTATGAACTATGAAAGGTCTGCAGGCTTTCGTGATTATTTTCTCCCCTTTTGAAGATATTTGGTGTGTTTCTCTGTAGTTACCATAAAGGGTGGGTTTGAGAAATGGGGTTTCTTCATATTTTGGGAATGGTAGTTTGAATAAAATGTGTAAAGCAACCCAGGAGAGAGCTGCAAGAACAAGAAGCCAACTCATTGCCCACCAGAGGGGGAAAGCAAAGCCTGAAGCAGGAGGAGGAGCTCCGAGGAAGATACCTTCTCCGAGAACCAGAGATGTTTCTGTCCTCTCAGTAGAGGGAAACAAAGCATTCATTCTCATGCAGTGAATTCATGTGTATAACCTGGGCACGACACCATAAAAAAACACTGAACTCATTTGGTTCCAGTTACTTTTCCAGCATAAGCATTGCATTTAGCCATAAATTCCACAATTTTGCTTAATACCTACTCTGTACCAGGCAGTGTGTTACAGGACGTGATTAACAAGAGACAGGAGGAAGCTGAGTAACAAAGAATTCTTGTTAATGGGAAATTTGACTTACAGCTCAACTTTCATTCAAAATATAATCTATATAAATAGGAAGCTGTGGTTCTGTACACCAAATACCTGAGAGAAGATACCAAAAGGGGATGTTTTTGGCTAATTTTTAAAAGGAAACTTCAATGAGATTACCACTCAGAACTAGTGTGAAAAGATTATAGTGTATATGATTGATAACTCTGTTGAGAATGGCTTCATTCCAACCAGCTGGTATTGTAACAGAGATAGCCAATAGCTTTTATGAGCACTTAGATGAAAAAGTCATTTACTGCCTGCTTTTGAGCCACCTGATGACAATCAAGGCAAACACGTGTGGTGTTCAGCTCCATCTTCAATTAAACACTCTCTATATGGAGAAACAGTTTCCAAAACACCTCCAACACAGTTTAGATTTTTAAAAAGGATAATTTACACCATGGAATTGGGGGTGGCTAGGCTGGAAATCCATATATAGAAAGTCAGCAAAGATTTCCACATGTCTAGACATTTGCTGGACGAGAGGATTCCACTAAGGCCAGAGTGAGGGACTTTACAGTCATGCCCATAAATCCTGTCCAAGGATAGAACCTATCTTATTAGATCAAAGTGTGAATTAATTGGCTCTTTCCACATAACAGGATCTATTTCAGAGCTTGAGCACTAGTTTATGGGAAAATGAGAAAGAATAGCAGAGTAAGGTATAAAGAACTTGAAAGCAGCAGTACTATTCATTCCAACTGAAAATGAGCAAATTAAGCAGGATAGCCTGTCTCCGTTTTGATCCTGATGACGGAGAGGATGTAACAAGGAGATCTGAGAGAAAATAAATACATTTTGAGAGAAAATTATATTTTTTATGGTTAAAAGCAGAAGCGGCTGGTATTGTAACAAAGATAGTTTGAGAAACAATAAATACGGTTCGAGAGAAAATTATATTCTACAAGTTTAAAAGCAAGGAGAATTAGAAGTGAGTTGCCAGGATATTGGCAGAAAGATTTTTTGAATCAAGTGGGATAAAAAATATGACAGTGCATATGCCACTAAAATATTACTGAAATGGACACATGTTTAAACTGTCCATCTTTATCACAGCATGTATAAATATCCTCACACAGACAATAATGCAGGATAAATGGCCCCACTCTTGTAATCATATCAACTCATCTAGCTTGTATTTAAATAATAAATGCTATATCTTTGGTAGATATATAAAACTTCCATATAATCAGTCAAGCAAAATAAGCTCCCTTGCTCTTTGTAGCAAATAATAGCTAAGAACAAAAGAGGTCCACTTAACTCTTACATGTCATTAATATAGTGACAATTGTGCCCTGTCCACATTAAACTCTGGTTTCCTGACACCATATTTATTAGATGCTTCTAAATCAAAAATATAGACTTGTGATTTAAAACTAGCTTTGAAGGATTTTTTTATTAAAACATCTAAAAATGGATAATATGAGCTTCAACAAAAATTCAGGTATCAATGCAGAACTAGCTGGCATTTGGGCTTTTCAAATGTAAGAGGATACTATCTCCCAATTCTATCAGAGCTCATTTTCATACTTATAAGTGGATATGTCATCCCAAGTGGCTCCACACAGATGTAATGAACATTTGATACATAATTTACTTGAATCAGGGTGAGAAGAGTGTTGGTCTTTTTTTTCTCATTCAAAGGAAGTTTTAAAACTTATACAGAAGAAAAATATAGATTTATCAGTGAATGTAGAGAAATAAGTGAATAGGATAAACTTTAATATTAATTATGTGCAAAAAAATCATGATTTAGTCAGTCATAATTCAGGCCTTAGTATTCATTCCAGTTAACAAACATGTTGTGGAAGTTTACCATGCACTTCAGAATCATAATTAGTGAATTTTGAAACTGTTTCTCAGCCTCATAATCAGTATTGCAGGAGTTGAATCACACATGATGTTTGGTTCTTTGAATTGTAATTGCTGCTCTTTTCAAGACCTATCATGTGGCCCAAAACAAGTTGAGATGTTTATCAATGTGAGGGGGAAAAATGGCAGTCTGAGCACATGACCTGAATAGGCCATTTGAAAAGTCATATTTTGTATATCAGATAAGAAAACAGTTACATGCAAGCTCAAATTACAACTATAATGACAGAGCTTGAGAGCTACATATACTGACATACATATAATGACAGGTACAATGTAAATTTTCTTGATGAAAACTGAGTTTAATAAACAGGCAGAAAAAAGTGATGGGTAGTAGAAATCTGTATATTCCATGTGGTATTGAGATATCCATTTCCTACAAAATAAAATATTCTTTATATACAATGGAATGCACATTTGAGACTTTAGTTAATGACAGTCATTGTTGATCCTGAACGAAAGCTGAACTACACAAAAATAAAGCAGATAGCACAATGATGGTAGCCACAACAGTGTGGAAGAATTTTAATCTAGAATCACAGCTGCTCTGGCAAGAAATCCCATCCGAAGACCTTCTAAGTCTGTGTGGTCTGGCCGGAATGACACACCTTTAATCCCTCTGGCTGGAATAGAGACACTCTTTACTACACACCTTTAATCCCAAACAATGAAGATAAAATTAGTTTGAAGGAAGCAGACATGTTTGAAAATGGCATCTAATTAAAGGACAAAGTGATGAATCAGAGAAAGATCACACACCCAACTCTCATGATAACACCAGAGGAAAGAGGGTAGGGAAAAGTGTGTGTGTGTGTGTGTGTGTGTGTGTGTGTGTGTGTGTGTATGTGTGTGTGTGAGAGAGAGAGAGACAGAGAGAGAGTGACGGACAGACAGAGACAGAGACACAAAGACAGAGAAAGACATAGAATAATAAAGAGAATAACAGGCAGAGAAGTTGGGAAGGAGCAGGAGGGGCGTACATTGGACAGGTTGGAAGGGTAGGGGAGAATGATGCAATTATATAATAATCTAAAAATTAAAAAATAATTAAAAATTTAAAAACAGCATCTTAGGGGATGACTGTCTTGTTCAGGGGTAGAGTGATGACTTAGCACCCACAATGGCTTGGATCCAGCACCCTATGCAGTAAAACAAACAAACAAAATGTTCAAGACCATATCCTACCATTACAGTTTATCTGTTAATGACACTGTCTATTTCTTTATAGTTGGTAGGTATTGGGATTTCCTC
>NW_022196899.1:35620894-35624416 GCF_008632895.1 Mastomys coucha | reverse complement strand
TGTGTGTGTGTGTGTGTGTGTGTGTGTGTGTGTGTATGTGTGTGTGTGAGAGAGAGAGAGACAGAGACAGAGACAGAGACAGAGAAGGAGCCAGAAGATTAGAACATATTGCCAAAATTAGTATGAGGCCAAGCAGAGAAATGCAGTGAGAAGCCAAAAGAAGTGAGATTGAGTCAGTCAGTTTGGAAGATTACATTGTATAGAGGCTAGAAAATTTTAGGCCTTGGCCTAAGGATAGTTAAAACAGAGAAAGAAATGTTCTCATCTCATCTCTCCATCTAGAATCAAGGAAATAAAAGTGAAATTCACGCAACAGAATGTTCTCTGAAACCCCAAGAAACTGTATGCATACAGATACTTATACATGAGTGTACATATGCATGTGTGTGTTCATGTGTGTCTATGTATATCTCTGTGCATATCTGTGTATGTGTATATCTCTCTGTCTGTGTTCTTCTCTCATGACATTGCTTCAATTTCAGTTTCTTTTGAATTCAGGTGATATTCTGGACTTAACTCCCTCTCAGAGGGAGCAAGCTCTGCATAGAATAACCAGAGTTTTGAAGGAAAGGGGATCGCCCATAATGAGTGCTAAGCCCCTGGCTTATAATTGGAGCTTGTTCCACAGCACTGTAAGAATCATTATTGCCCTGCTTTGCTCTCTGATGAAAAGTAAAAGTACAATAGCATAGTCTTCTCAACTGTCTATTATTTCTTGTTTTGTAGAGGTCACAAAGATTTCCATAAATTAGAAGAGTCTCTCTGCTTTGTGCCACTATGAACTTTATAATAACATACTCACCAAGGCCAAAATACACATGAGATAAAGCTTCTTCAATGAAATCCCTTTAGAGTCTGGAGTCGCCTGTATTTGTTATTCTAACAGTAGCTGGAGGGACAGCCACATTAATTATTGAACTGAAGGTAGATGAATACATTCTTCATGTGTGTTCAAAAGCACTCAGGAAGCAAAGTCACAGCCCAGAATCCCTTCTGAGCATGAGCACCTGTTTCCCAAGCTGCTTTTGCTGTTCTTAAAGAAGAGTGCGATGCTAATAAAGACACCTTTTTAACCAGCAACTTGACTTGAAAGAGAATAGGAAAATCCACATGCTGCCTGACTCTCTCTACTGAGGCAGTTATCCATCACTAACTAGCTGCACAGGTTACCTTTGTGCTTATCATAGCTCCTTCTCCAAGACATTACAGAAAGCTTTCTTTTGTTCTTTTCTCAGAAAATCAGCACTTATGTGGAGTTTCTCCTAGTCCAGTATGGAAAGTTCTGAAGACAATGCAATCAGAAATGAGAGATATTGCTGCCAGGAGTTAAACTTCTGAGCACAGTTTAAATCCCTCTTCCTGGAAAAGAGAAAGGCTGAAAGAATTTAGATGAGAGATGGCAAAATTCTACAAGCTGCATAATCTTTCAAGGCATGAGGAAACAGGCTCAAATTTTAAATGGTGCGATATAGAATTTTATGACATAATACTTAAGAAAATTGGAAAGCTTATCAACAAAGTAATCGAGTGTGCTTTATCGTAAGTGAGGAGCTTTTGAGGTGGAATCAGACTTTCAAGGCTGCTTCACTGTCTTCAACCATTCCCACGTTGAGCCTTTTTTCTTCATTGATTTTTATCTCACATAGATTCCATTTATGTTTCAAATTAAATTACCTTAATACGTTCAGCCTCCTTGCCTCAAATGCATTTTATTTTTGAATCACCACAGACAATCGGCTCTGCACTGAGTAACCCCTAATATTTACATATGCTACTTGTCAGGAGTTAGGAAGTGGCTGGCCACCATTTGCTACATTATGAAAGAGGTCGAGGTCACCTCCATCATTTCCTCATTCTTTCTTCCTCCTTCTCTCTCTCTCTCTCTCTCTCTCTCTCTCTCTCTCTCTCTCTCTCTCTCTCTCTCTCTCTCTCTCTCCAACTTTCCCTAATATTCAAAATCTCTGTTTTCTTTGTATTCACCTTAATTTTGTGACTGGTAAAAATTACTGATAGCAACTTCTGATAACGTTGCCCAAAATCTGCTGAATAGAATATTATTTCCTTGGCATACTAATGGGTCTTAATGAGAGATGGGGAAGGAAGGCTTCCATGGTCAAATAGATTTCAAGATTCCTGTGTAAAATATTGTTTTAGCCATTTGAGCCTAAGTGTAGTTAATGTACATGAAGACTCAGTAGAAGAAATCTATTCCAGATAAAATGACTCCAATTGATTGGTTCCCCACCACACTAAACAATGTCTCAGTACTCTACTCTAAAAAGAGTTCTATTAAAGACAATTGGGAAGATTCCTTGGAAGAGAGAAGTATGTCACATGTCTAAACAGACTTTCTCTTGAGTCTTCTGCAACTCCTCCAAGTACTGAGGCTGGCTCTGTGCCCATGCACTCAGGAGGCCCTAACTCAAGCTCCTGGCTTCATTCTACTCAGATGTAGGTTAAGTTGGGGAGAGTGAATAAAGCCAAGCATGATGGCTGAGGCAAGGCTGAAGCAGGTGGAGTGCCGTGTACTTAAGGATAGCCTAGGCTATATAATGAGTTCTAGGACTAACCGGGCTACAGTTTTATGCCTTTTTTAAAGTAAGAACAAAAATGGACAGCATTTGGATCCCAAACACAACTGTTTAGAATAGAGTGTGGTCTAGAATATACAGGCAGAGATGGCAGATTTTCATTTTAGATGCATTGTTTGCTCTTCGCTCTGAACACCCCTCAATGCTAACTTCCCATATTAAAAATTAATTTTATTCAATATAATTTAATGAATTCAAGAATCATTTGTTTAATGGTTCCCATATGTCAAGAATTATGCAAGAAACTCAATAAATATTTGATGATATTATTAAGTATGATAATGCTATTTAATGATCTAAACTATTTTATAGGTTCAGTACAAACATTTTATTAAAAGCAAACTAAGCCAGACTTTGTTAACCCAGCACCTAAGACAAATAGGCTGTGGACAGAAGGATTGAAATGTGATTTATATTTCTCCTTTGGTTTATCCTCATTAAAGATCTAACTTCTTTCTTAGGTACTTATTGTCTTGTTTCCACACATTTAGACATTTAAATAATTATTCACATATTATTTTCCTTATCTAATGACCAAAATGTCCATCAAAAAATTAATTGACCCTGGTCCTCATAGAAAGCAACCCCTTCCAAATATTTCACAGTTTAAAGTATCTCAGTTCTTTCAAACTAGAAAAAATTCTCCTCCATCCTGAAGGAGACATGTAAACTATACACGAAATGATTCCAAAATATTTCTCTGCAAGCCCATTCAAGGTGGACAGTGCCCAGTATCATTAATAAATTACCACTTGTGTATATTAATTAGATATGGAACTTGAGACAGCCACCAGCTGGGCTTAATTCCTGACAGATGCCAATAACCTCCCACTGGTATGCATAATGCTTTGCTCAATAACAACTACCAAGGTATTTTATATTATTTGTAACTATTGTGAAGGGTGTTGTTTCCCTAATTTCTTTCTCTGCC
>NW_022196899.1:35582666-35619596 GCF_008632895.1 Mastomys coucha | reverse complement strand
TTTTTGTTTTTTGGAGGGGAAACTGGGAATGGAGAAATTCGCATGTAAATAAAGAAAATATCTAAAGTTTAAAAAAAAAATAACAACTACCAAACAAAAACAAAAACAAACAAACAAACAAACAAAAACACTTGCTTTTCAGGATGTAAGGAAGCACAGCCTTGTGTGGTGCAAGTGAAATAAAGCATGGGACTCATGCAGAAAACACCAACAGTTATGAATCGAAACACACAGCCAAGACCCACAATCGGTGCCTTGCTTTTCAGGCAGTCATTAGAGAGAATGCTCTTAACGCCAAGTAACGGCATTGCCATGGAAAGACAGAATTTCTGTCAAGAATGATAGGAGAAAATTAAGCTATCTAGAAGATTTTGGTCTGTTAATACACTACTATTACTAAATACACCAAATAGTTTTGGGAGCCCTTTCTGCCAATACTGGTAAAATAATTTTTACTAAATATCAACCATATCGTGTTCATCCCTTTGTAAGATGTTCTAATAAGTTATGCATATGCTTGTTCTATGAAACATATAAGAAGTATTCACAAGGGAAAAATGAAAAACTATTGTGATAAACATGTTTGATTCAATTTTTATAACCAGAAAGTGTCACCTCAGTCACTAATGTTTAAAGCAAAAAAAGCATATTTCATCTACAGAAGCCTGTATTCCTTCAACATTGCCGTTGCTCCTCAGAGCAGACCTGTCACTGCAGGGCAGTCTGAGCCTGGGTGCTCTTCTCCTCACAGGGAAAAAACTCAACAGACACAGAGGCCAGAATCAGGGACTTACATCTCAGAGAATACTAAAATTCTAGCAGAAGCTATAAAAATTTTAAATACACTGGAGCCTTTTAAGTCAAAGAAATCCCAGGGTACACCTGAATTTAGTTTCGAGAGGAAAGCAACTGTGCCCCGGAGAGAGATGTAAAATAAATTCTCACACATGAACTTCTGCTATCCTGTTAAATAAAAACAAGAAACATTGGTTACAGCCGTCACGACACATGCTGTAAAGTACCAGTCAGTGTAGGCACCTATCTAAATCTATGCTTAAGTGTGGGTTTTAACTTGGAATCTTTTCTTTCACAACAGTCATTTAATTTTAAATGCTTGATACCCATCAGGTGTCGGCCCATGAGGAGGAAGTCCCCTTTGCATTTTGTCCGTCCTGTGGAAGGACACATTGTCTGTATGACAATCACAAAGAGAGAAGCAAGAAAATGTAGGTCAACATGTTTCCTGATTGCTCAAAGGCAACTGGTTTGAAGAAGAAATGCTTCTGAGGCTGGGTTTCATAATAGTTGTGCTTTCTCTTTACTCAGCTGAAGAGGAAGATGCCCTGCTTTTAGCTCGCATTAAACAACTGAGTTACAGAGGTAGAAAAGTCAAAAACCTGTCTGTGCTTTCAAAGAACTCCTAACTAGGACATAATCAGGTTTCATACAATGGTTTTAATTATTCATATGTTTTATACTTTTATTTCCTAGTATTTATAGTATTGTGATACTAATTATATTTTGTGATGATATAATCTTTTGTCATTGGTTTTATTTATTTAAAATTATGTATAGATGTAGGTGTCTGTGTGTGGGTATGGACACATGCTTGCAGGTATCTATGGAGGTCAGAGATTCATGGTTTCCAGAAGCTAGAGTCACAGGCAGTTGTGAGATGACTGATAGGTGTGCTAGGAGCTGGATGTGGGTCCTTTGGAAGTATAGTGAGTACTCTTAAGTGTTGAGCCATCTCTACAAAACAAAGAATGCAATCCTAATGGTTGGAGATGCTGAATCTGGAGAGTTACATTGAATGATGGAATATTTAATTAATTCATACATTGTTTCACTCAAAAGATTCATTGAATAGCTATTATGTATTGTTCTGTGTGTCACATGCAGCAATACAGTTATTTATCAAGAACTCCAAAGGATGGCAATAACCATTCATATACTCAAGCAATTAGTTGTTAGCACCTAATACATGATGGGCATTTTATTATATATGGGCATTGTATTATATATGGGCATTGTATTATATATGGGCATGTGGTGATACACAATAGAAAGACAATTCCTGACATGATAAGAAGGTTTGACTATCTCCAAAATTCATATGTTGAAACTAAAGCCAGTAAAATAATGGTATTAAAAGATAAGGTCTTTGGTAAGTAATTAGCTTCTGAAGAAATAGTCCTAACGAATGTGGTTCATGGTCTTAAAAAAGATCCAGGGCTCTAGGGCTGAAGACGTCAGTCACTAATAAAATGCCTAGCCTGCAGGAATCCTTCAGTTTGATCCCTAGCACCATATGCTTATCATCCCAGCACTCCAGAGGGTAGAAGCAGGAGGATCAGAAGTTCAAGGCTATACATGGTTACGTAATAAGTTTGAGGCCAGCCTGGGCTACATAAAAACCCACACCAAATAAACAAACAAAAATACAACAAAGAATTCCGAAGCAGTATTTCCTCCCTTCATGTAAGAACAAGGAAAGAAAGGCGCTCCAAATTGACAAATCAATGTTATACAACTCACCACGCTGTTGATCTGAAAACTTCCAGTCTCCACAGCTGTGATCAGTGTATTTCTATTCTTTGTGAGCCCCACAGTCTAAGACATTTTATTAAGCACCCCAGTAGCTGAGTCTTTGTGTAAAGCATCCACGTTCTACTGCAGAGACAACAAATGAATGAAGAGTAATTAAGATAAGACAGATGTGGAGTGGGCAGAGAAGTTCCCTCTGTGGGATGACTTCCAAGCTGAAACTTAAGGCTTAAAATAAAACTTTGTCTGACAGAGAAATTCTAATCCTGATGGAGAATTTCAAAAGCTCAAAAATCATAGTACAATACCCAAAAGAGAGAGTGACTGAAAGCTCAATGACAGGAAACATGATACACAAGTCTGGGGATGACTGGTGCATCTGTTTGCTCCCTCAGCTGGATTGAGGGACCTAGAACAATAGTAATACTTCTGGATGCCTGGAAAGTTAGCAAAAGGGTCAGCAGACTGAAGACAGGGATCCCCTAACGACAGCAAATGGCACCACTGGATAGGCATCTGTTGATCAGATAAAAGAAGCAGCAAAGGAATGAGAAAGTCTGCCCACATGCACAAGCTTGGTTCTTCTTCATTGGGCCCAATTTTTGCTGCTTCCATGACAGCAACACCAGAATCTAGCTTCCTGTGTCTTTGTATGGAAGGACACTGGGACCTCTCTGAGGAGCTTGCAGGTCTTCAGTGGCAGGCAGGGCAGCCATCATCAGTCACCCCTGTTCTGGCTTCTTGCTCTCCTTTCTCTGACTCGTCACTACCTATTGTACAAATTTACATCCTTCATGGATGGAATGACTTTGATAATGATCTTGTAACTCCCTTTTGATAAGATATATAGATATAACTATAAAGTTATATATAAGTATAAAATATCTCCAAGTTTATACTTATAAAGTGTATTTTATATACATTTTATGTATTTGTATATATTTACCATGTATTTTCTAGATGAGTAATATATAAGGTGGGTCATTCTTGACCACTGAAAGAAGCTTGGGTATTTTTAGTCAGTAAAAGTACAAGCCATTGCAATTTTTAAGTTTCAACAGAAGACTAATAGAATTTAACTTGTGCTTTAAGATTTCTCTCTAGCCTCCATTCTTCTACCACTTCTCCTCCTCCCTTAATCAGATCTATAGATCCTGAACCATACAGGTTAGATTCCCTTCCCCCACCTTCCTTCCTTGCTCTCTGAGTCCTTATGGGGCACCCCCTAGCTGCAATGGGCAGTCTGTTTTCCCCAGTGCCCTCCACTCTCCTGTCACCTCTCTGCCCACCATTATCAGACCTATGGATCCAAACCATACAAACTTGGAGATCCCAAGACATACAGACCTATTGACCATAACCATATAGCCCATCAGAGGCCTGTCACAGCAGGACCATTAAAGTTAACCCCTCTCCCAATAACTTCTAAAAGAAGAACATGCAGAGACCAAAGCCAACCCACATGGCTACAGTCCCTTGAAAGGACACAATCAACAAAAACCAGAGAATATGACACCTCCAAAGCACAGCTACTCTAGTACAGCAAGCCCTGGATATCCTAACACAACCAAAACACAAGGCAATGACTTTAAACCTAATTTTAAAAAGGATGATAGAGGCCTTTAAAGAGGAAACTAATAAACCACTTAAAGTTCTGTGCCCTAGTGTAGGGGAATGCCAGGACCAATAAGTGGGAGAGGGTGGGGTAGTAAGAAGGGGGAGGGGGGAGGCAACAAGGGTTTGTTCTTGTTAGTTTTTTTTTTTTTTGGAGGGGAAACTGGGAAAGAAGACATCATGTGGCATGTAAATAAAGACAATATCTAATAAAAAATAAAAAATAAAAAAAGAAATATAGGAAAAACAATCAAACAAATAGAGATCATTAAAGAGGAAACAAATGAATCCCTTAAAGAAATACAGGAAAATACAGTTAAAGAGTTGAAGGAAGGAAAGATGTCCTTCAACAGAGATACAGAAAATGTGGTGCATTAACACAATGGAGTACTACTCATCTATTAAAAACAGTGAATTCATGAAATTCTTAGGCAAATGGATGGAACTAGAAAATATCATCCTGAGTGAGCTAACCCAATCACAAAAGAAAACCCATGGTATGTACTCACTGGTAAGTGGATATTGGCCCAAAAGCTTGGAATACCTAAGATACAATTCACAGACTACATGAAGCTTAAGAAGAAGTGTGTGGTTCAGTCCTTCTTAGAAGGGGTAACAAAATACTCATGGGAGCAAATATGCAGACAAAGTGTGGAACAGAAAATGAAAGAAAGACCATCCAAAGACTGCCCTACCTGGGGATCCATCCCATAGAGTCGCCAAACCCAGACCCTATTATGGATGCCAAGAAATGCATGCTGAGAGGAGCCTGATAAAGCTGTCTCCTGGAAGGCCAGAGCCTGACATATACAGAGGCCAATGCTCTCAGCCAATCATCAACCTGATCCTGGGGTCCCAATGGAGGAGTTAAAGAAAGGACTGAAGGAACTGAAGGGATTTGCAACCCCATAGGAAGAACAATATCAACTAATCAGAGCTCCCAGGGTCTAAACCACCAATCAAGGAGTACACATGGAGGAACCCATGGCTCCAGCCATATATGTAGCAGAGGATGACCTTGTTGGGCATCAATGGGAGAAGAGGCCCTTGGTCCCATGAAGGCTTGATGCCCCAGTGTAGGGGAATGAGAGGGCAGGGAGGTGGGAGTACATGGGTGGGTGGGAGGGGGCACACCCTCACAGAATCAAGAGAAGGGGAGATGGGATAGGGGGTTTCTGGAGGGGAAATGGGGAAAAGGAATAACATTTGAAATGTAAATAAGTAAAATATCAAAAACAAAAACAAAAACAAAAAACAAAAAACAGGGGCTGGAGAGATAGCTCAGCAGTTAAGAGCACTGACTGCTCTTTCAGAGGTCCTGAGTTCAAATCCCAGCAACCACATGGTGACTCACAACCATCTGTAATGAGATCTGATGCCCTCTTCTGGGGTGTCTGAAGACAGCTACAGTGTACTTACATATAATAAATAAATAAATCTTAAAAAACAACAAAAAATAAATAAAAGACCAGAAAATGGAAATACAGTCAATAAAGAAAACCCAGACTGAAGGAATCCTAGAGATGGAAAACCTAGGGAGCAACAGATGCAAGAATTGCCAACATTATAGAAGAGATGGTAGAGAGACTCTCAGGTGTAGAAGACACAATAGAAGAAATTGATCCATCAGTAAAAAAAATGTTAAATCTAATAAATTCCTAATACAAAACATCCAGGAAATCTGTAATATCATGAAAAGACCTAACCTAAGAATTTAGAAATAGAAGAAGGTGAAGAGCCCCAGCTCAAAAGACCAGAAAATATTTTCAACAA
Organism: Mastomys coucha; assembly: GCF_008632895.1. NCBI lineage: Eukaryota > Metazoa > Chordata > Mammalia > Rodentia > Muridae > Mastomys > Mastomys coucha. The sequence goes on along the minus strand of NW_022196899.1, from coordinate 35,613,662 downwards.
AGTTATAGAAGAAAACATATCCAACCTGAAGAAATAGATGCTTATAAACATTCAGGAAGTATATAGAATACCAATTAGACTGTATCAAAAATTAAAATCCTTCTGCCACATAATAATCAAACAAAATTTAAAGGACAAAAAAATAATATTAAAAGTGGCAAGGGCAAAAGGACAGGTGACATACAAAGGCAGACTGATCAGAATTAACCCAACTTCTCAACAGACTCTAAAAGTTAGAAGGGCCTGAGCAGATATCTTGCAACCTCTAAAAATCCACAGGCACCAATCCAGACTATTATACCCAGCAAAATCTCAATCACCATAAATGGAGAAAACAAGATTTTGTATTTAAGGAAAACAGCAACACAAGAAGGAAAACTACATCCAAGAAAATGCAAGAAATAAATAAGTAATTCCATATTCCATGCCAACAAAATCCCTCTATCTCACCCCTCTCGCTCCCTCTCTCTCTCTCTCTCCCTTCCCCTCTCATCACCAATATCAAAATAACATGAAGTAACAATCACTGGCCATTCATTTCTCTCAATATCAATGGACTCAGTTATTGAATAAAAAGATATAAGCTAACAGAACATATGTGAAAACAGGATCCATCATTTTACTGCATACAAGAAACCAACCTCAGCAATAAATATACATATTACCTCAGTAAAGGCCTGAAAAAAGGTTTCCAAGCAAATGGTCGCAAGAAGCAAGATGAAGTAGCCATCCTAATATCAAGTAAAATATATTTTCAACCAAAATTAATCAAATGAAACAGAGGACACTTCTTACTCATCAAGGGAAAAATCAACCAAGATGTTATCTCAATTCTTAACATCTATGCCTCAAACACAAGGGAACCCACATTTGTAAAGAAACATTACTAAAGCTTAAATCACACATCAAATTCCACACATTAATAGTTGGAGACTACAATACCCCACACTCACCTGTTGACAGGTCATCCAGACAAAAATTAAGCAGAGAAATTATGAAAGTAACCGATATTATTAATCAAATGGACCTAATAAATATCTATAGAATATTTCACCCAAACATAATAAAATATACCTTCTTCTCAGTACCTCCTGGATCCTTCTCTAAAACTGGCCATATAGTCAGTGACAAAGCAAGCCTCGGCAGATACAAGAAAGTTGAAATAATGCCTTGTATCTTATTAGATCACCATGGATTAAAGCTGGACTTCAACAACAGAAACACCAGAAAACCTAGATGTCCCTCAACTGAAAAATGGATGAAGAAAATGTGGTACATCTACACAATGGAATACTATTCAGCTATTAAAAACAAAGACATATGAATTTCACAGGCCAATGGATGGAACTGAAGAATATTATCCTGAGTGAAGTACTGCAGACCCCCCCCAAAAAATCATGTATAGAATGTACTCATTTATAAGAGGATATTAGCCACAAAACTCAGGATACTCACAGATTCAAAGAAGCTAGACAAGAAGGAAATCCCAGGCAAGAAAGTTTAAATCTCACCTAGATGAGTGAATAAAATAGTCTTAGGAGGCAGGTGGATAGAGGGAACTGGGTGGAAGAGCAGATCAGGAGGGAAATGGGGGTTTCAGAATCAGGTGTGGGAAGGGACAGATGGCCATGAGAATGAATGGAAATTTGCAATTGAAAGGGGTGAGAAGGAGAGGGGCATCTTGAGGATGTGCCAAAGACCTGAGATAGAGGAAGCGCCCAAGAATCTATGAGTGTCACCTTCCTGTGACCCACAGCTTTAGGGATGTGGATCCTGAGGAGGCTACCCCCTGTAGCCAGGCAGAAACCCCAGTAGATCTTCAACCCAGTGGAACACCAACCCAATCACAAAACTTCCAGCCAAAACCTATCCTGTCTACAAGAGATGCAGGGATGGAGGATGGAGCAGAGACAAGAGGGAATGCACTTGAAATAACTAGCCCAGTTAGACACGGATCCTATGGGCAAACACCAATCCCTGACACTATTAATGATACTCTCTTATGCTTGCAGACAGTAGTCTAGCAAGGCTGTCCTCTGAGAGGATCCACCCAGCAGCTGACTCAGACAAATACAGATACCCACACCCAGTGGATAGAACCTGGGGACTCTTATGAGAGACATGGGGAAAGGATTGTGGGCCCCAAAGAAGATATGAAGTCCACAGGAAGACCAACAGAGTCAACTAACCTGGACTGTTAGGAGTTCTTGGAGACTGACTCGCCAACCAAAAACATACATGGGCTGGACAGACCACACCCCTGAACGTAGCAGATATGCAGCTTGGTCTTCATGCGGGTTCTGAACAATTGGAGCGGAGGCTATCCCAAAAGATGTTGCCTGTCTGGGATATGTTCTTCTAGCTGGACTGCCTTGTCTGGCCTCAGTGGAAGATGAAGTGCCTAGCCCTCCAGAGACTTGATGTGCCAGGGTTGGGAAATACAGGATGGGGGCATAGGGAGAGGCTCCACTCTCTCAGAGGGAAAAGAGGGGGGTGGAGGGATTGTGGAAAGGAGTAACCATCTGTGGGGACTATGATTGGGATGTAAAGTGATAAATAAATGAGAAAAAAAGATTTCTCTCTAAATGTAAGAATCTATGTATATAACAACAATTAATGAGAAAAGGCTATGAATTTGAAAGAAAGCAGGGAAGGTTATATGGGAGGGTTTGGCGGAAGAAAGGAGAAGGGAAAATGATGTAAATTATAACCTCAAAAGTAAAAAAAAAAAAATTACATAATTATAGAAAGGAAGAAACAAGAACATGAGAATCTGGCTATTGCTAAAGCTCAGATACAAATGCCAATGTCAGAGGTGAGCAATCACCCACTGATTCTTTGGAAACAGAGGAGAACTTGAGGTCTCCATAAATTATGTTTGTCCTTTCACACAATGTGAAATGGAGGCATTGCCCTAGCGGAAATCAACAAGCTCTCTGTTGGTTTATTGAAATAATCCCATAACTGACCTTCTTTCTTTTATTATAACTTCTAATACAACCCATATCTCTCACTTCTAAGCAGCAAAATATTTTATGGGACTTAAATTTCTTCTTGCCATCTATGACAGTTAATCCTGTTCAACACGATTGGATTTGAATCACCTAAGAAACACATCTGAATGTGTCTGTAGGAGTCTTTCCAGGGAGGGTTTTACAGAGTTGAGAAGACACACACTAAATGTCAAGAGTGTGGTCTCATGGACTAGGTTTCTGAACTGAATACAAAGGAAAAGCCAGAGAAACTGTTAATGCAGAGGAATTTGGCACCTCCTGCTCCTGCATCTATGCCTTCCGTGCTGTTATAGACTATCCCCTCCTTGTAAGCCAGGATAAACCTGTCCTTCCTTAAATTGTTTCTTGTCAAGGATTTGGTCACAGTGGCAGAAAATAGCTAGTATGTCATCCTTTTACTCTAAGTTCCTCATTGTCTCCCCACAGCTAATAAAATACATACAAAATCCTTAGCATCATGCATGAGGCCTACATGCCTGAGTCTTTGTCCTCTTCTCTAACACACACATCACAGGCACATGAGAACTCAATCGATTGCACAGAACGTTTCATTCATACTGCAGAGAATGCTCTTTCTTCTACACTCCCTCCCACAAGCTCAAGCACTTCACCCAAATTTCATACTAGGTTTTAGACTCTGGTGTCCCTTCTGACTTCCTGATCTGAATTTGGTCTTTCTATTATGATCTTATGTTGATAATTTGCATTATCACTTCGTTCATGCCCATACAATTTTTAGCTTTTACTTAAGGACTAGTCATTAGTACACGTTCCTAGCAGCTTAGAATTACTCAATAGGACAGGACTGAATAGGCCCATTAGTCACTCATATACTTAAGAACTGAAGGTTCATCTCACACTGCATTTTAGAACTCCACATGGAGCTGAAGTACCTTTGGAAGGAATAGCTGATGAAATCCTTTCCTTACAAGTTTGAAGACCTGAGTTGTATCCTCATAATCCACATTTTAAAAAAAAATCCATGTTGATACCATGAACTTGTAATTCCAAAACTGGAGAGGCAGAAGAGAAAGGGCTCCCTGAGGCTCACTGACCAATAAGCCTGTCCTGGATGCTGATTTACAGACCATTGAGAGACCTTGTCTCAAAAAGGAAATGGAAGGGACCAGAGGAAGGGACCATATTGATATATGTGAGGTTGTTCCTGACCTCTGCACAAATGTAACACTTGCATTTACACACACACACACACACACACACACACACACACACACACACATTAAACAGCTGAAAAGCTTAATCAGTAGGTGCAAGCATTGTATGCATTAGTCAGGACCAGTTATCTGTTAGCATACTGACAATCTTTTTTGCCTAGTAGATAATTGGCCTGAGTATCCCAAATATGTCAATCTCAAATTCAAGTTCATGGAATTAGTTCTGAGTTCTCTTTGAAAAACAGTTCTCCCCTGTGATCTAAGATCTCAAATAATAAAATCCAAACAAGGGATGACAAAACAAACACATTTACATGTGGACTGCAAGAAAGCATGCTGAAGATTCACTCCCCTGCTTCAAAGAGTGTGTGCATTCCTGACTCCTCTTGCACCCTGAAGGTGCAACACCTCAACACTCCCAGATGCAAAAGTCTCGGAACCTTTCATCACAGGTGAGCCTCATCAAGCTTGATGAGGCTTTTGAGACATTTATATTACTTCGGTTTTCTGCTTCCCTGGTCTAATCCGCATTCTGTCATCAATGTCACAGCCCAGAATAGTGTTTTGTCCAGTGAGAGGCATAGGTGTTTGGGATCCAAATATTAATGAGAACTATTGGTGACTCCTAACATTTCCAAACAAAATACAAGATTAGCTTTTCTATTTCTAAAAATAAAAATGAAGTTTTGATAGAAATTAAAATGATTCTGAAGATTACTTAGGGAAGACTTAGAGCAACTTTAGCAATATTAAGGCTACAAACCAAATCAAGATAACTTTCCACTTGATATGACCTTAGTTCCTTTATCTCGTTAATGTTTGATAGTTTTCAACATGAAAATCTTGTCCAGCCCTAGATAAATATATTCCTAAGCATTTTATTTTTTTTGGTTATTTTGTAAATTGAATTGTTTCCTTAAGATAATTGATTAAGCTTTTATTACTAGTGTGCAGAAACAGCTGATTTTTGTGTATACAGCATGTTCCCTGGAACTTTGCTTACAATTGTTATTTATTCTAATACTTCTTTCTGTAGTTGGTGGAAGTCATTATATTTTTATTTATTTTCTTGCCAATTTAGTTGTCTTTTTTTTTCCTCCTGCCCAAGTGATCTGACTAAATCCCTAGCAAAATGTTGAATAGTGGTAGTAATGCTGGACATTCTTCTCTTGTTCAATATAAGTAATTTTGATATATTGTTTAAAAAGTGATCTATAGTTTTATTTTGATACTATTTTCATTATATTCTTAATTGTTATTTTTAGTTTTTTGTTGCTGATATATAGAAACAAAATTGGCTTTTCAAATTTATTCCATATTCTGGTAACTATATTCATTGGACCAACTTTTAAATTACTATTTTAATATCTTCTAATTTTTTATTTGGTAACCTTAAGAGTTTTCATTACTTTTTAAATTTTAATATGCTATCTATATCTACTAGTGCAATCATAGGAAAAACCGGTGATTCACCATGTTCCTGTATTCTAAACGGAACTATTCTCTATTAAGCATTGTGTTTATAATGGGTTTTTATGGGTTGTTTTTACCAACTTGAAGAAGCCCTTTCATAGTTCCTAGATTGACAGAGTCACTGTGTGTGATTAAATTATATCAAGGTACTTTTCTACTATCTACTGAGATAATAATGTGTGTTTTCTCCTTTGCTCTGTTAATCTCACCAATGGTATTAGTAGGTTTTCAAATATTGAACTCGTGCTGTTTCACTGAGATGAATTATGCTGAGCCATGACTTATTGTCATTTTCTACATAGTTGGTATTGGTTTGCCTCCATTTTGCTGAGAATTTTTGTACCTGTGTTTGTGGAGGATACTTATGATTAACTTTTCTTTTCATCATCTATATTTCTAGTTTGCATACAAAGGGAAGACTGGAAACCACAGAGTGATGGAGAATAAACTTCTATTTCCTGAAAGAGCTAACAGAATTCTGTTTTGGTTTGTTGTTGTTGTTGTTGTGTTGTTTTGTTTGGAGGGGTTGCCAGACATTTGTTAGACTTTTCCCAATTTAAGTTGTGAGATTTCTTTCTGGAAAATTGAGATGATTTGTTTTATGATATTTTCTTTATTAATGTTTCATTTGGGCTTGAAAAGGGTGTGTTGTCAGTTAGGGCTGGGATAGTGTTCAATAAAGCCAGTAAAGTGAAACTGGCTAAAGCCTTCTATACTGTTATTGATTTTACTGTTCTATTCATTATGAAGGGAGGTACTGAAATTATTGATTATAATCTAAAATTTGCCAATTGTTCCCTTTAGTTCTGTCATTATTTTGCTTTGTATGTCTTGAAGCTCTGATGGATATTATATGACTATGAAAGACCCCCCACCACCTCCATAAACATTTTCAGTGTGTGCTTGCTTTCTCTGGTACTGACACAAAGGCGACTGCTTTCTAATACTAGCCATGTGTCTCCTCAGCCCTTCACTCTTCAGCTATGTATATTTTGTTTTTGCTTTCCTTTCTGATAAATGTTTTTAAGCCAATGGATTATTGTCATCATTATAATTGGTTTCAAGTGGTTTCTTGCTATGTAATTCCCACCTATTCCCTGTAATATCTGAATTTTTATTTGCTAGTCTTTTCTTTGATTTGAGACTGCTGGGCAGTTTTTAAGTTTTTAATATCATCCCTTCTGCCATGAGCTCTCTCTGTGATCTGGCTCTGTCTGCTTTTCCTTGTCCCCTTTGCATCCTCCCCTCTTTCTCTCCTTTCCATTCTCTCTCATTCTATCTCTAGAGAATTGTACAGGGTGCATCTTTACAATTCATCTTTCATTGTGGACCTTGGAGTAATATCACACTATGTCCCACATGAGGTCAGCCCTCTTCCCCCAAGTTCTTATTTTTGAAATACTTTGTCCTTCAGTTAAATATTATATGAATCTCAAAGTTTAGTTGTTGCTGTATGTTTTTCTTTAACCTGGAGATATCTTTTAGAATAATTTAAGAGCAACAAAAATTGTATTTATTTTATAAAGAATGTCTTTTTACTATTTCTTTATTGTTGAACTACTTGCTATAACAAAATTTCTCATCTAGTGCTCTAAAAATAATTTTCAGTTGTCTTTATAGTTTAAAAAATATTTTATGGGGCTGGGGAGATGGTTCACCAGTCAGGAGCAATGAGTGCTCTTCCAGAGGGTCTGGACTCCAGTATCCACATGACAGTCCACAACTGTCTGTAGCTCTAGTTCTAGGAGATCTGATAACTTCTATGCACTGTGTGGGCACCAGCTATGTACATAGTATTCCAACATACATGCAGACAAATACACATAAATCCATAAAACAAATATATTTGTGATAGAAACTTGTACAATGAAAGAATTGAGTCTCCTTTCAATAGCTTTAATATCCCTCCATAGGTTTCTGGTATGTTCTACTTCTCATGAGAGGTGACAGGTCAATGCTAGATTTGTTTCTTCATATGATATGCTAATGTGAGTATTTAAAGATTTCCCTTTTATCAAGACTTTTCAGAAAGTGATTATAAAGTGTTTTTAAAGTATTATTTTGTTCCCTATTTTCAACTTTGCTTCTTGATTATTGAATTTCTTGGGGCTATGGTTTTATAGTTGTCCTCTAGTACAGGATAATTTGGCCTAAATTTTTCTTAAATATTTTCTGCCCCACATCCTGAAATCCAATTCAGTATTTTATGCTCTTTTGTATTTTTATGTTGTCCTACAAACCGCTAAGGTTCTTCTTCCCACCCTCCTGGCCTTCATGCTTATCTTCGTTGCTTTTCTATTGATGTGCCAAAACACTATGACCAAAGCAGCTTATAGAAGAGAGAATTTATTGGAGCTTACAGCCTCAAAGGGCTAGAGTCCATAATCATCATGACAAGGAGCATGGCCGCAGACATGCAGGCATGGTGCTGGAGCAGTAGCTGAGAGCTCACATCTTGAGAATGACCAGGAAGCAAAACAGAGAGCACTAACTGGGAATGACATAAGCATTCTAGGCCTCAAAGCCCTCCCCAAATGACACTCCTCCTCCAATAAGGCCATGCCTGCTAACAGTTCCTTTCCAAACAGTTCAGCCAACTGGGAACCAAACATTCAAATATATAAGCGTAGGGGAGCCATTCTCAGTCAATCCACCACAATATTTCCTTTACGTCTTGGGTTGGGTTGTAATTATTTTAACTACATTCTATACTTTAAATTCTACACTGTCTTATCACTTCAGAACACCCAGGATTCTCTTAAATCTTTATTTCTGTGTTGTACTTTTAGCTCTCAAATGTTTATCACTTTTACATCTTCCATTTCTCTCATAATAATGTTTGTTTCCCTTTAAATCTTTGGAAAGAACTTTAGTAGTTGTTTTAACATCTTGTCTGACAGTTACTTTTCTCTACTACTTCAAGACAAGTTTCTACTGTTTTCTTTTTTGTGATGTACTGGTTCTTCATATGACTGGTAATCTTTACTGGATGCCAGGCATGATTACTAGGCAGTCCAGAGTCTGGACATTGCTCATTCTCTTTAAAGAGTATTGGGTCTTATTTTCTCAAGATGTTTTCATATCAATCTGATCCTTTTACTGTCTGTTATTAATATGAATCCTTTAACTGTTAGAAAAAGACCCTCCCCTGTCATTTCTCAAAACACCAACTATAACACCCTGTGTGAGCCCTACAGAATCTGCTATTTAGAACTTTCTGTTGCTTTCTCACTGCCCAACATAATAGAGACTCGTGCTATGAAGGAAGACTTAGTACTCAAGTGAAGACCTGTGAAAATTCCTGCATATAATTCTGGATCTTGACTCCATCTAATTTCCTTTTCTAGAATAGTGCTTCAAATTCCTACCTACTACGATCTGCCAAACTTCAATAACTGAATCCTCTACATTATGAATCTTCTGTCTTCTAGTGGGAGTTTATTACAACCTGGTCCACAATTTCTCTCCAAGCAGAACGTGATGAAAAAGGTCTTCTTTCTTTCTTCTTCACTGACTATTGTCCATTGATAGTTTGGTCTGTGGAACCACTACTGGCATCAAACACTCTTTCAGTCCATATTAAGCCAGAAAAAAACAGAGACTATATATTTCAAGTTGGCATGAATTTAATGCACACCAATCAGTTACGTTGGAGCCAATGGAAATACTAAAAGAGCAAATGGTGGGAATGTCCACAAACAGATCTCATCTTTGAGATAGCTACAAAGTTGCAGAAACTACAGAAATGCAAAAAGTAAAATGTAAGTGACTCTACCATAAGACAGGGCTTCCAAAAAGAAGACATGCAAATTTCCCTCAAATTTTCATGTGTGCTAGCATAACTACATCTCCTTAGTCTACAGGCTTCCAGAGATTAGACTAATGCAAGATAGCCCAACTATTCTGGCATACAAATAGAGATATTCCCTCAAAAACATATGTGCATATGAACTATCTTGTATACCCCAAGGTCTAAAGCACTCAAAGATGCAATCATCAAGGAGGCTGCTCAAGGACTAAGAGGTTATCTCTGTGGTTGATCCTAAAGGCCCTAGGAAGTGGACCCTTGAAAGCACCTGGACCTGATGGTTAACCCTGTCCTGTTCTCCTCATTTAGATGGTTCATTGTTATCTTTAAAATACGGCCTATCATAAGTAATCATGAGAATTGTCCATAAAGTTCCTGGAATGTCACTAGTTAAAAATGAATGTTTAGGTCTGGAGAGATGGCTTAGTTGTTAAAACCAGTGGCTGTTCTTCCAGAGGACCTGGGTTAATTCCCAGCACCCACATGGCCATTCATAACTGTCTGTAACTCCAGTTGCAGAGGATCTGACACCTCACACAGACGTACATGCAGGCAAAACACCAATGCACATGAAATTTAAAAAGAAAATTAATATTTCTTCATCTATGAGGTAAAGTTCAAAATAGAAAAAGAAAACCTCTCTAACTTTTCAATATCAAAATGCCTATATGGTTGAACATAGCAAATAAAGAATCAGCTGATTCACATATCTATGTTTCATTCTGGAAAGTTATTCAGATGTGCACACTTGACACCCACTCCTCTCATGGTGATCCACTCATTCTCTATAAACAGAACCTTAATATTTAGACCAGATTCACAAATCATGAAGGTTCTCTGCACAGAGTGTGGGTCTCAGGGGAAGTTCAGGGACTAACAAGCAACACAAGTTTTTACAGCCAACTTGTCACAGCTTAATTAAACTACTGTCTAAGTTAGGTTTCTATTACTGTGATAAAACACCATGACAAAAAATAAAAGGGTTTATTTCATCTTGTAGTTCATCATCGATGGAAGTTTGGGAAAGAACTAAAGGTAGGAACCTGTGAGCAAGAATTGGTCCAGAGGCCATGGTTACTGGCTTGCTGCTCATGGCTTTCTCAGCTTGCTTTCTTATACCATCCAGAACCTCTTGTCCAGAAATGACACCATTCACAATGAGCTTGGCCCTCCCACATTAATGATCAATCAAGAAAATGTCCTACAGAGTTGTTACAGGCTAATCCTATGGAAGTATATCCTTGATTAAAATTCCTTCTTCCCAAATGACCCTTGTTTGTGACAAGCTGACATAAAAATCAGCCAGCACATATACCTAGGCATATTTTCATGTACATTTTATTTTAATTATATGTACTATGGGAGGTAGCAATACATTTGAGTGCAGGTGTCCACAGAGGCCAGACAGTCTTAGGTCTCTTAAATCTGGTGTTGCAGGAGGTTATGAGCTGTCCATTATCTCTGGTAAGAACAGAATGTGAATCCTCTGCAAGAGCAATATGTACTATTCACCACTGCATCATATCTCTAGCCACCAGATTTGTTTCAGACATAGACCTGTAAGATGACAGCCCTATCACAATTATTCTCTCTACATTATAGTAATAAAAATAGTCATTTAAATAACAATAAACTAAATCTTATGTGTCGAGATTACAGCCATGTTATATTTAAGGTGTTGTGGCCATTCTAAATAGTTGCTATATTCAATCTAATGATTTTATCAAACACAAATGTATACTCATAGGTTAAAACATATTCTATATTCTACTGAAATATCTTCAGTTAAAATGAGAATTAGCAATTGATATATCTTTATTTATAATTCATAAACTATTCTACAGACACTAGCCTACTTTTGGAAGCTGCAGAGTAGAACTGGACCTTGGATCCGCAGCTGTTTACTTTTGTGTTAGCATCATTAGCTATGGTTATCAGATCCTCAGAGGAGATGGAGAATTACTTCTAAGCAAAGGCAGTATAAATTACCATGTATGCTGATGACATTGCAATGTTCATGACAAATCCAGACAAATATTGGTGAGCTTTGAAGGCTTTACTGGCTTAATATATGTAATTGTCAGAACATGAAATCAGCCATGAAAATCTGTTGTGAAACCAGTGAATGACTTCTACCTAAAGTCATTAATCACATACCCACCATTCCCTTGGACACTACCCAGGAATACAAAGTTTAATGTCAAGGATTCTATAACCTTAGTGAAATAATAAATAATAAAAAGAAAACCAGGCAAAGTTTATGAACATGAATTTCTGGGCACATTTTATTTGCTGGTATTTCAAGATTTTTGTTTTGTTTTTTTCCATATATCTTCCCCTTTCTTTGCTTCTACAGAAGGTGTTGGTTTGCACATTTCTTTTCTGAATTCTATTCTCTTCTCCAAGAGTCTGTCTTCATGGGGAATGGAGTGATTTTTATAAGTTTTGTCATGTCAAAAATAAGGCTAAGATACATAATGGGGATAAAAGATGAAAATAAGGAAGGAGTCCTATTTCAGTCACCACAAGTCTTTCTGTTTCCTTGACTTCTAAGCCACCTGACCTATAAACTACAAATACCAACCTGCTCCAGTTTCTAGTCCTTTCCTATGTTCCCTAGCCCAGTCTGCTCTCTGAGAATACTCAGCCCAACAGAGTGAAGCTTCTGAAGCACAGAAAAACAGTCATCAGCAGTCGCCTGCCCCATTCATTTCAAAATCATGTGCAAGTGGAATAGTTACTATCAACTGGCTCCAAATCACTTTATCAAGATCTGAGAACTGGGTGCTTGCTGCATAAGCATGAAGCTCTGAGTTCAACCCCAAAGAACTCAGAATTTTAAAAAGTCATAGGTGAAGGTTCCACACTTGTACCTCCAGATCTGTGGGTTGCTGGGCAGCCAATCTAGCCAAACAGATGAACATAGGGCAAAGCAAGAGCCCCTGTTTCCAAAACAAGGACAACTAAGGAAGACACCCAAGGTTGACCTCTGACTTCCTCCTCCACATGCACACACTTTGGTACACACTCATCTACACACACACACACACGTTTGTATGTGCATGTATACATATATACACATATGCATACATGCATACATACATATATATATGTGTGTGTATATATACAGAGAGAGACAGAGAGAGAGGTGATTGAGTCTGACTTAGATGTTATAATTCCCGAGATTTTGGGGCAATAGCAACGTCTCTGTAGTTACTACACTATGAACTGAGAGTATTCAGAAGGTGCCCTCTTTCCACACTCACAGTCCTCTCTACTCTCTTCCCTCCTCCAGCATGGACTCCAGACATTGTCCTGAAGATACAGCTACCAACTTCCAGCCAGAATTTTTTTTTCTATACACAAATAATAAGCAAAGTAAATTCAAATATCATAACAAGGTTTCTGTTATTTTTGGCCAGCATCCTCACTAACACATGGGGCAGTATCTCTGTTTATAAGTCTCCCATGGAATACATTCCTTGGAGTTTTTAACATGGAAGTGAGGGGGTCCATTTCCATCATGGCACTAACATACATAACCGTCATACAAATTAAAATGTGCTTGTTACATAATATTCCCAATATAGCACCACTCAATGTTTATGGTAATAAACAAAGCCACTGGATGATTGAATATAGGAACAAGAATACCCCTAAAAGAGATAAAAATCATTATTATTAAGGCAATGCCTCATCAGAAGAGGGATGTTGCCAGTTCAGTCATAGTTTATGATTAGAATTACTGCAGCAGGGCAGGAGAAGGATGGCAGATAAATACTGGGCTAACGGATTGGCTTTTAAATCCGTCTCAATAAGCCTGCAAATGCTGATTTTTATTGAAACCAAGTGCGAGCTTGCTAGCATCAGGAATCAGGCACCAGAGCACACCAGCAATTTTGACACACACCAGAAAACATTCTATGGTACAGAAGAAAACATGAGACTAGCTTCCTCTGAGTGTGCCAACATTCCCATACCTTATTTACTTCTTCTCATATACCGAGTGAGAAAAAGGAATAGTAAAATGGGAGCAGTGACACTCATCTGCCTCTCACAAATCAATATCTGTTCAAGATGTTCCCAGGATCTCGCTACAGATGAATGGAGTAGTGCCAAAATTGCTACAATCTGACAAAGAGTTAGTGTATGGTGACTGTAACCCAAGCTCCTGTGAGAGTGTTGCTTCCTTCCACCAAGGGCATCCCTGGCGCACAGGACACCATGAGCTGGCATCTGTGAGTTATATGCTCAGAAATGCTTGCACCATGGACACTTTCTGCATGCCCATCTGCCTCCTCCCATACAGGCTGTCTCAATTAGGAAGGCATTACAAAAGAACTGTTGATGTACGGGGAGAGACTGCCTACATGGGGTATCTATCCGCACCAAAATAACCATCGTATTGCTAATTGCAGCTGACATGCAGTTGGCAAAAACATTTCAAGTTATTTGTATTACTAACAGTCGTCTGAGGCTTTATTTTATCTCCTAAATCTGCTGCCGTTTTCTGAATGAATTTTTACTGTCACATTTAAGAATACAATTAGAAGTGCAAACTAGGAATTCCCTACAGTCCCACTTTTCTCGTGGATCTGAAGGCTGGTAAGCAAGCCTGTGAAACATGTAAAAGAATCAGGTACTTTCTCCTGCTTCTTCCTCTGCATGAAGACGAATGAATCCAGGAAAGAAAGAAAAAAATACATCTAGCTCATCTGAAATACCCACTTTCTGAAACATCATGTAACATTAAAAATTAATCTTTCACCTTCTGATGTTGTGGAACTTTCTGTATCTATCCAGTGAGGATGCTCTTTTAAGCTAGATGGTGGCTAGATTTTCTTTTGGGGGGTGGTGCGAATACACTATAAGGGCTATTTTATATTCTAGCCACGATGGCCCATTTCTCCCTGCAATATTATTACAGACACTTGAAAGCCATTTATATATCTTTAAAAATACTATTATCATTGTTCTTGGAAGGCAGGGCCTGTATATAAATATGCTCTAGCTAAATGAAAAACTGAGAATGGAATATACAGTGCTAGTCCCAAGCATAACAAAGAATAGGGGAAAGCAGACAGGCATATAGATAAAAGTAATATAAGCAGAAATTGGTGTGTCATAAGAGAATTAAAAATGGACCACAGAGAAGCCTAAGGGAGAGGCTTCTGTGGGCAGAGCTACACCTGGTAAAGGGCACAGGGCAGGACAGAAGGGAACTTGCAAAAGGAAGTAAAGAATTGAGACACATGAGAACACCATTTTTCACAGAAGCTGAACTTACGAAATGGTAAAGTTTAGCCAAGTTATAGTCAAATAGATGAACCACAGGAATGCCTCTGGTTGTAAGTGGGAAGTCTACCTTGTACCGGCTAGATTTATGTCAACTTGATACAATCTAGAGTCATTTGAGTAGAGGGAACCTCAGCTGAGAAAATGACCCCATAATATCTGGCTATAGGGAAGCCTATAGGACTTTTTTTTTTAAATTAGTGATTGATGGGAGAAGGCCCAACCTATTGTGGGTGGTGCCATCTCTGGGCTGGTGGTTCTAGGTTCTCTAAGAAAGCAGGTCGAGGAAGACACCATGAGCAAGCAGAAAGCAGCACTCCTCCAAGGCCTCTGCATCAGCACCTGCCTCCAAGCTCTTGCCCTGTTTGAGTTCCTGTCCTGATTCCCTTCAGTAATGAACAGTGATGTGGAAGCAGAAGCCAAACCCTTTTCTCTCCAACTCGCTTTGGTCATGGTGTTTCATCACAGCAACAGAAACCCCAAGTAAGACAACACTCCATTTGGCACATAATGATGATGGTGTTTATGGCATCATTACAGTACCTAGTGGAGGTTGGAACTGTGGTCTGGAAGAAGCTTCTGTGTTAATATGGACAGTGAGTGACTGTGGATTGTGCCCTGACTACAGTGCTATGTGCAGAACACTCATTCAGCTGCCCTTCTCCTCTGAGCCAGTCCAATGGAAGCCTTAGCATGTGTGTTCCAAAAGAAAGAACTGTACAAATCTATGGAGCAAAGCAACTCCAAGTCAATACTGCCCCCCTACTCATTCTTTCTGCCTTCACCTCACATGCTCTGTATGAGTCTTCAGAGTTCCTGGCTTCAAAGTTATGGAATCAGAGTCCATCAACACATGAATAGACTTTTTAAAAAAGTACTATACGTACACAATAGAGTTTTGCCAAGCCATTAAAAAAGAAAAGAACAAAATATATGGGATTAGAGATTGCAGTGCTAAGTGGAATAAATTGGGCCCCAAGAGAAAACTCATGCCTGGGTTTCTCTAACACTCTGCTAGACTGTTGGGAAGAGGGGGGCCCTAGCTGAGGGGAGGGATGTCGGGGACAGAAGAGGGTAGTATGCAATAAATGTAGCCAAAGCACATGTTAAGCCAAACAAAAGTGCTATTCACAACCCCATTGCTTTGTCCAAGAAACACACACTATTTTAAGAAGAGTTCCAGGTACTGGAAAGATGGCTCTGCAGTTAAGAGCATTTGACACTCTTGCAGAGGACCTGGGTTTGGTTCTCAGCACCCACATGTCAACATTTCATCTATCACTCAAGCCCCAGGGGATGAGTCAACCTCCTCAGACCAATGAGGGCACCAGGTACATATGCAATAGGCATGCACATGTAACACATTTGTATATATAAAGTACAAACAAATAAATCTTTAAAATACAAGAAAGTTTCTGGCGTTTGAATATCTTCATCTACATGTAACAATTTTCCCAAGAGTTTTCATCGTTTTTCCAGTAAGCAGCAAAGATAATAAACACAAGATTTTTCATACAAAGAGGACATGAATAAATAAGTTATGCAGAATCCAAAAGAATTTTCCCAAGTATAAATATATGTACAGATGCGTATGCGCATGCATGTTCATTAAACTCAATGTCCATTCAACTTCCTTAAACACTTGACAAGACCTATTTTCTGTGAGATTGTTGCTAACAGGCTCTCAGCCGCATTAAGTGCTCACAAAGTACAGAGAAGCTGTATTTTATTGCACAGCCCTAATTGAGCTGTCTAGGTTAAAGAAGCCGAATGTTACAGAAATGTTTATTATACAAGCACATTCAATCTGAGATTGGAGAGGAAGATTTCTGCAGCTTCGGGTGCAATTTATCTCTGCAAAAGCAACAAAAAAGGCCTTTTATCACCCTCTCATTTCAGTGAATTATGTTTATGAGGCCCTCCTACTGCTATGTGTCTGCTTTCATGCCAATATGAACAGGAGTTGGGTCCCAAATCCTTCCTGGTTGAATCTCATTATGTTTTCTGTTTCATATTTCCTATCAAGACATGTGCCTTGGGGCTCAGGATGTAGATCCATAGGTAGAATGCTTACCTGCCATGCAGGATGTCCTGAATCTGCTCCCCAGCACTACATGATGGATAATTTAAGCATGGAGTGGCATGCCTGTAATCCAACACTCCGAAGGGAAAAGCAAGATGAGAAGTTCCAGGTCTTCCTCATTGAGGCAGCAACTCTGAGGCTGTCCTGTACAACGTGAGACCTTGTCATAAAACCTATAAAGGGAAAAAGGCATGTGCCTTCCCCATGCATGCCTTTCAGTTATGGTCATGTAAAATTACTCTTGCTCAGAGCAGCTGTTGGCTTGTAGAAAGAAAACAGTGTGCACTGTAAGGTGCTGAGCCATTTGTTTAAAGTAGTTTTGCTTCAGTCAAATTGCCACTGGAGATGTGGGGCCTTTGTTTTCCTTGTTTTTATTGCTATAGTAATTGTTGCTGTTGTCGGGCCCTCTCCACCCTGAGACAAGTGAGGAGCCTCAATTTGCTGAATTGATAGTCCCTTCTATGATTTATTTGAATCCTGTGTCAGCATGATACTAACACCCAATAAAATTAATTATATCCATATTAAGCATGGGAAAAAGAATTGAGGAAATTTTAATTTATTTTATTTTGTTCTTTATAAAAGATCAAAACATCTTCAGAGAGATCAAGCAGCTCATTAGCCTCTTGTTAACAAGGAGTATGTAGCTTATAGTATTATTTTCAAAGTCTACATTGATCTTAGAGTTTATTAAGCAGAAAGATTACATGATCTAATTTTAAATACTCTGACTTCATACAACTATTTCTTTTTACAAAATAAGTAAGTATCTAATCCAATTCATAATGTTAAAAAAAATAACGTCCCAAAATGAAATCCAGAGCTTTGCTATGCAGATGTAATAGTGCTGGGCATTTCATTCAGCAACAGAAATGACAACTGTTTAGTTATATTTCCACAACTCTTCTAAGAATGACACCCAGGAAAAAGTTCCTCTCTTCAGTAAACTTACAGTCCAGCGAAGCAACACCATTCCATTAAAACAAAGAATAAAGCACACAAAGGAAGTATGTACCAACTTGAACGTGATTAGTTTCAAAAATTAGTCTACGTCCTTAGAAGAGAGGAAGCAAACTTCAGAATTTGGCCTGTGCAGCACAGCAATCACTCCGTGTGGCCCTCATAGACCTTTCTCAATGGTTTCTCTCTGACTGCAGTGGAGAACAGAGATTTGCTCTTCTCTTTGAAAAAACTGTAGGACAAGGTTCCAGAAGAGTAGTGAGTTTAGAAGATGAGCAAGGTTCCATGTCATTTCATGGAAAGGATTTCTAAGGCACAATAGAAGAAATGGCTTTAGAAATTATCAACAGAATCACCAAAGTCAGGATTCAAAGCTATGGGCAATTTCCTCCGAAGCTCTTCCCGTAACACCTTGTTACAGAAGAAGGTAGTAGATAAAGAAAACACGATCAAACTCTAACAAAGTTACTGATACAATCCTCTAAGACACAGCAAATTGTATCACCATTAAGAAAAGTGAATTATTATCCAACAAATTATTTTCCCTATATATTCTAAATTATAAAATCAAAAACCAATATTAAGTACAAGCACAAACTTAAAATAATACTTTTCCCCAAAAGAGCAAAAGTTTACTGGTATTTCTAGATGCTCTGTAAACCTGAGCAGTGGATGTAGATAAAAGTGCTAGTGGAGAAGCCTTGGCTGTTCCTGTTCATACCTGGAGCTTTTTCACCCTTTGTTTCTCACCCCACAGAGCTCTAGGACTCCATGGTCATTACCCTCAGCAGAGAAACAGGTTTTTTCTGGTGTACCATCTGGCCTCTAAGGAAGATCAATTTTCCTGGGCCTGGAAGGGTTCTGACAGCATCAAATCAAGCTCAATATATTGTTATTTCCACCCAACATGAGAAGAAGTGGTCCTTCTTCCCAGAAGCCCCAAGCTACTTTCTCCACTGAGTTGGTACAGTTAGAATGGCCCTGTCCATCTCAGAGACAATCCCTCAGAAAGTCATGGACACTCTGCACATGTCTCTCACCCTCATCTTGGGTATTATATGCTTTGGAATGAACCAGTGTCCACCATGACATCTGCCAAAGCCCGATCCAACTGACACCATTTGCAAATATTTCACTTTCTTTTTTCTGCCTGTAGATGTAGATGGCAGCTGTACAATTCAGACAACCAGCAGACTGGCTTCTTCTGTACTTATCTGATCCTCCATTGTAGAGATCAAGGTGTGACCTGGCACCACTGGGCACCTTCTACTCCTAGCCTGTTTACCTGTATCTAGACTCTGTATTTCCTCTGTCTATCCCTGTAACTACTCCCAAATCCAACTCCAAAAGTGTTAGCAGTGAGTGATTTCAAATTACATATTCACAGAACAAAAGAGAAAGTTTCACCTCATACACCTCATGCCACATAGCTGGCCTTTCTAGATCATTCCAGCCACCTCCTGCCTCTGGCCTCTACTGGCTCTTTGCCAGACAGCTGGTCTGGCACACCATGCTCCTCATTCTAAAGGACTAATTTCCTGCCCAGTCCTTTAAGGCAGAAGACAGCCCCAACAGGGAGTCTTCCTGGAGGCTGGCCTTCATGTCAACTTTTCCCCTATATGTGATCCATAAGGGGAGTTGCATAAGCTATTGCCTTGGTTAAAATTCAGAGCATATCAGCTTCTTTCTTGTTTCTGCTGGGCCCTTCTGCCTTAGTCCTAAGTAATAATAAATATAACAAGAATGGTCGTAATGCTTGTCCCAACTGCTGTTACAGCCTACCTAACTGCTCCTTT
Organism: Mastomys coucha; assembly: GCF_008632895.1. Lineage (NCBI taxonomy): Eukaryota > Metazoa > Chordata > Mammalia > Rodentia > Muridae > Mastomys > Mastomys coucha. The sequence goes on along the minus strand of NW_022196899.1, from coordinate 35,594,058 downwards.
AGATTGCCTTTTCCCTACAAAATCTCTTTGTATCTATTGCCTTCCCCCATAATAGAGAACAGGGGAAAGATTCACTTCCTGATACATTTGTACACTTCTTCTTTTCCTTTAAGAGCATATGAACTTTAGGAGGACTCTGAATTTGTCTGTTAACAAACTTAACCCAGACCCAAAAACATCCAAATTGAGCTTAAAGACTCTACAAAGCTGATTGATCAATGAGATCTTCTGTCGTTGCACAGAACTGAAATGTTGCAGGTTCTGAGCCAAAATACCTTGCATTGCATTTAGCGCTCTTCTTAGCCATTCATTGCTTACCTCTAAGTCTGACCTGACATCCCTCCTTAGGACTGTTAGGTAAATCCTTATGGATGTAGAAACAGACCTCTGGCTTCTACCAACCCAATGTCTAGAAATGTCTTCATCTGAGGTCTATAGAAGGGATTTCCCTCACTTTGGGGTAACCTGTCTACCTTATGGTTCTACTTATTAGAATAGTACCCTAGTTTATGACTTTTGCCCTGTAATTATGAAACTCCTGCCATGTCAGGGTATGATATTTGAAGCAAGCAAAACCTATGTTCACTTTTAGTTCCAGAATAAAACATCTCATGTTCCTTTAAAGTGAGCTTTTGTTTAGCCTCAAGATATGTAATATCCTATTTTCTCAATTAACAGTGATAGATGAGAAAGGGACTATAGATGTTGTGCAGTTACTAAAGGAAATTTCAGACTCCTTGTGTGTCTCTGCATCTGCTCTGAGTCTCTGCCCTGGGAGCTGTTCATTGAACACCTCTACTCTGAGTCTGGAGTCAAATGTGTCAAAGCATAGTTCGTTTTAACTGACTTAAAGGACAGATGCTCCTCATGTAACCCCAACCTTACACACCTCTGACCTCTTCACTGAGCTTTGAGGAAGCAAGTCTAACATAAAACCTTAGAGAACTTCTCTAAGTAGCTATTGATAAAACACTGTTTGCCTATCTTAGGGTCAACACCACTCTAAAGACATTCCCATAGAGCCTAAAGGTGACAAAACCCTCCACTGATAAAACTCGCTGTACACAGCTCTTTGCCTGGGCATCCAGCTTCAACTTTAAGTGACAATAAAACAACAAAGATAATAAGTACCATCTATTGAGCACTTACTGTGCCTGCTGGTTTTAAACATTTTGCATATAGTACCTAATTGAGTTGCAGTGCTCCTAAATTTACAATATAGGTGTGGCTTTTCTTTTTGCCATCTGAAGCAATTGAAGTGAATCTGGAGCAAATTCCTGTCCAAGACACTAAATACAATGGAATAAAATCTAGCTCTAAATAGCTCTGGTCCTGCTGTCCTGCCTGAGGATGGATTCTGTGTACCTGTGTCACAACTGAGCTCAAGCTATGCTTTTCAGATCTATCCAGCAAGTAGCTGATGTAGATTGCTGCCCTTTTCCTGGAGAGCAGCAATTTAGAAAGCTCTAACCTCCCATCTGCAAGCTCAGTGTGTGGGCTTCAACTGGATCTACCTGAGCTGATGCCCCTGGCTTCTAGAGGGTCCTCCCCTGGGATACACAATGAAGTGAACTCAGCAGCTGTAATCCTGGCCCTGCACTTGCACACCATGACTGGACTCTCCTTTCTGTATCACCACAATGATACATTAAGAGAAACTGAAGTGAGGAGGCTGGGATCATGGATCCCCCCAAAATATAAATGAATGAATGAATGAATGAATGAATAAATAAATAAATAAAGTAGAATAAAATAATTATTAAGAGCATGTATGCATTGAAAATAAAACACACCCTTAAGATATCAGTGACAATTACAAATTACTTCTCTAAATTTTGCAATAGAATGTCTATGTTTATGATACTTAGTCAATAGGAGGGACTTTTCTTTCTGCAGTTTTCTATGTCATGTATATAACATTTTAAATAAACTATTTAACTAAAAGAAAAGATGCATTCCTATAAAAACAAAACAATGGAGTTAATTTTTTAAATTTATTTCCTAAAACAAAATGAAATGAAATAAGTAAGCATGTTGGTAGGAAGTATGAGGAAGTCACCATTCAGTAAATGCACTATGCGCACTTGGCATTCCAGATGTCATCTTAGAGATGAAGGAGAGATTCAGAGCTTAAAGTTCATCTTTTTTTTATTATATGTTTTCTTTATTTACATGTCATACAATATCTCCTTTCCCAGGTTCCCCTCCAAAAAAAAAAAGAAAGAAAGAAAGAAAGAAAAGAAAAGAAAAAAACAAAAACAAAAACAAACCCCTGTTCCCTCTCTCCTCCCCCTGCTCACTACCCAATCTTCTCCTGCTTCCTGGCCCTGGCATTCCCCTACACTGGGGCATAGAACCTTCACAGAGCCAAGAACCTCTCCTCCCTATGAATCCTGGGCATGTGAAAAACAAAGAGTTTAGGATCTGCTAAGAATCATGGAGATCCTGAACCTCTCACTAGGAAGCTGACAGTGCTGTAGCCAAAGCTATGAAGAAGCCTAGTTCCCTAGGGACTTGTAAGCTCATTAAGGATGACACGAGAAAAGAAAGGAAGAACCGTACAGTCAAGGCAGATGATGGAATTTAAGGCTGCAGTGTTGGAGAGGACACCAAGTGTTCAGGGATGATGTGGTTGGCAAATGTTCACAGAACTCTCAAAGGCTTGAGTTAGATAGGTTTAAATAGAATTGTTTTGATTTCGAGCTAAAATGGTAGCTCTAAGACCATATGCTACTATCTAAAGAATTGTGCTTCCTAAGATTTCAAGAAAAATTTGGACACATTTTCTTATTAGGATAATGTACCCAGGAATTGGGGGCGGGGGGGGAGGCTCTTAACAGAAACAATCAGAAAATGTACTGCTATGCACGAAGCATATGCCTGAGTAAGAGGAACTACTTTAAAGTGCTCCTGTGGGTATATGGTTTGTTTGGGACTTGTCTCCCTGACCAGCCCCCATGCCTTTGCTGTTGTATATTCATGTCTGAAATACATAAAAGTAGTCTTGGCCCCTAAACATGATGCTTGGGTTTTGTGCTGGAACGGAATGTTGAGAACTTTAGTGGTGAGAATCTGAAACTAAGAATTCACTGAAGTTAAAGTGTGATAAGCCAACAGGCAGACAACCACTCAAGCACATAGACAGGTTAGCAAGCAGCAGAATGACAAGCATGCATGTAGGCAGGCAAACAGACAGACAGAGAGACAGACAGACAGACAAAGAAACAAACTGGCAGGTGAGCAAACATGCAAAAGGGGCAGGCTGACAGTCTGGAAAGCAGGCAGTTGTTCACCCAGGCATCCAGAATGACTGATCATCAAAGGGCAGGGAACAGCAGTGAGGTAGGAATTAAGCAGATACAAGGAAAGCAGAGGTTCACAGCTCCTGGAGAGTCAGACAAATACAGGGTCAGAAGTCAAGCAGGCTGGCCAACAACAGGAAGGTATGACTGTCGCAGAGCACAGGAAAGCATATGGCCAAAGCCATGCGCAGGCAGTAGAGAGCCAGGAGCTTTGTAAAATGCAGAGAGAGGCCAAAGTGGGCAAGAAAACAGATTGAAACTCATGGGGAAATGGGTGGCATATTTGTGCCTCTTTATGCACAAAACCGGCAGAAGCAGGACACTGATTCCAACAATGTAACCTACTTGACATTGAATCCTGAAGTTTCCTCTTGCTGTGCTATCAAATATTCTACTAGCTTTTCTCTAGAACTCTTTAAACATAAATTAGGAATAAAGAATTACATATAAAATCATAAAAATATATAAGAACTAATAGAGACCTATAGTCATGCTTAGTCCAAAATTTGGAACACAACACAAAATCCATTTAAAAAAAATAACAGTATAAATTCAAACTTCTACACAGAAAAAAATAGCACATAGTACAACAGAAATAAAGCTGAAAAGCTGAGATGATGACTCCATATGTAGAGTGACTCCTCAAATGTGTATAGTCACAGAAAACAGCCCTGAGCTCACGGGGTTGGGAAGATGCCTGGAGCTGCCTGGCCCGCCAGCATAGCCTAACCAGGGATCCCAGTGAAAAATGGTCCCAACCAACAAAGTGGACATCTCCTAAGGAATGACACCTGAGGTTTGCTTCATGTATACACACACACACGCACCCAAGCATATACCTATACCCATGCACATGCACACACACACACACATACACACACATGCACCCAAGCATATACCTATACCCATGCACATGCACACACACACACATACACACACATGCACCCAAGCATATACCTATACCCATGCACATGCACACACACACACACACATACACACACACGCACCCAAGCATATACCTATACCCATGAACATGCACACACACACACACACACACACACACATACACACACATACACACACAAGCATATACCTATACCCATGCACATGCACACACACACACACACACACACACACACACACACACACACTATAGAAATAAGAAAAACAGTTCATGGCTAGCACCACAATGAAGAAGCAAAAGACATAAGGTGGAAATGCTTGTAGGAAACATGCCACTGAACATAAAATGATGTTGGGTTTCACCAGTAACTAGGAGGATTTAAACTAAACAATGAAGTCAATTCTTTATAAATTGACAATCTTGGAAAACTGCATCATCAGTATCTGCTGAAAATGGGTGTAGAAGGAAAAGACTCATCGATTTTGAATAAAAGAATAAATTAGTATAAAATTTCACAATGATCTGGCAGTATGAGTTACAGTTTGAAATGTACATATAATTCTCCTAAGATGTATCACAGAGAGAACATTGAACAAGTTTTTTTTAATTAAATAGTGTAGACTTGCTAATAACTGAAAAAAATAAATTATCCACCTGTGAGAATTAGGTTATAGAAATCACACTTCTGCTGACCAATAAAAACTGTATAGTCAATAGATGGAAAGAAAGACATTTCTCACACAATTTATTACCTGCTTGTAGTGATTTCAAATTGCCAAGAATAACAAGATGAGTTATGATGACAATGATTATGACAGATGGTTAACAGGAGATAAATGAATGCTACACACATGGATTGGTTTTCCCTGGTTGTATAATTTAGGAACAATTCCACTGAATCCATTGCCTCCCCCATCTAGTCTATAATTATTTTTAGTATGCTACCTAAGAAAATAAGTTGTGTAGCTATACAAGGTCCCTCTCAATTTACTTCCTTTCCAAATATAATAAGTACAGTAAGGCTCTTGTCATTTAGGAAAATCTGAGATTCTGACTTCTTTGGCATTTCAGAGTTAAGCTACAATCCCAAACACACCAGGAGGTAGGTGAACTTGTGAAATAGCCCCATGTGACTAGAGAAGATCTGTGATGGAGCTGGCTAGGAACACAGTATACAGATCATCTATGGCTGGATACATGAGGAAGAGGAAAGACGTCCATGTTTATTGATCTCAAAGGTCCACATTCTTGAGGTAAGGATTGTACTTTTTAGTTGGTATACAGCTGATCTAGTTTACACAAACCCTGGGTTTGGTCCCTAGTACTACATAAACTGGCATGGTGCCACATGCCTGTAATCCTAATTCTAAGGAGATAGAATCTGGATTGGAGTTAGGAAGTCATCCATAACTGCAAAGAGTTTACAGGCAGTCTGAGTTACATGGGGCTCCTTCATGTATAAGCATAATTAATTAAAATTTAAAAGTCACCATTTCCCCCCTGATCTCTCAATTGCAAAATTTAGAGGGAAAAATAAAAGAAAATTTCTGCAATATGAGTTAACAAGGAAGAGCAGAAAGAACTGATATGGACTGGTTCAGTTGAAAAAAACATCAGCATCTTAAAATCGGGGCTCTCAAACTCTCAAGCCCTGCTCACTGACCTAGCCACACAGCTACCTCCCTGTCCACAGACCTTCCACTCTGTACATCCTGAACCCAGGACTTGTCTCCTGCTATAACTGTTCTTCCAAAGGATCATAGCGCTAACTCACTAAGTGCTGGGTATTTGGAAGGCTCCTTGAAAACCATATGTATGTTCTCTTTAAGTAACTGAATAGCTGAGCCTCTTCAGTAGTCTCCTCCACCTTTCCCCACAAGATGCTTCACTTTAGTGCTGTCATCTCCAAGAAGCTGAACACCTCCATGTGCCCTGCTCGGGGGAATCTGGCTTACACCTGTCACCTACAGCTACACAAAAGGTGAACTCACCAACACACAGCTCTGGTCAGAGCTTTGGCTCATCCTGTATTCTCCAATAAGAAGGTAAGAGTTGGATGAATTTTGTCAGTAGGGTAGAACTGGCTGTAAAGTTCACACAAGGAAGCAGAGGCCTGGCCTGGCTTTGCCTGTGCATTGATAATATGAGAAGATTTAAGTTCTGGGTTCTTTGCTGGTGAATGTAACTAGTGTCTGCTTTCTTAGCTCCTTGTTTGAGAATTGAGATTTCTGACTTTCTTGTCATAGATCTACTCATTTCAGATCTCCCAAGGGCTTGGAGTAGTGTCCATTCCCCTACCCCACTGTGTTTACACTCTTACCTAAGACTCCCATTACAGCTCGACTCTGTCCCTTCATTAAAAATTCATGCTCCCATTTTGATTGACTGGGTGATTTCTGTTTTCCCTGTTCCAGGTTTGGCAGCCACTTAATAGTAATTAGAGATTTCTCTACCTATTTCATAGGTCTCTCTGATAATAAAGAAGTCACTTTGATTGATAGCCACTGTCGTTAGAACAGGAAAGCAGGCCCTCTTAACAAATTTCAGTGAAGAGAAATTTAGTATATCAAAAATTTTAAATAGATGTCCAGACATATTAAACTCAAAGAAGAGTTATTTGAAAGGCCAATGTGAGTTTTTGTTGTCTGGTAACTAGACAATTGTGAAGCCAGAACACAGATCCTGAGTCCCAGAGGCGCACAAAGCCCCTGAGGTCCTCTTTCTCCTACTCATTAGCTGGAACTCTTTGGTGGTCTGAGAGATCAACTAGAAATCTATAGCAATAAAGCCAGTGCCGAGACCATCCTGGCAGGTGAGAAATTAAGACAGGAAGTGAATCCTGTGGGCTTTGAAATAATGAGGAGAAATGGCAAAACCAACCATGGTGGGTAGAGGGCATGAACAACTAAAGAGTCTCCGTGGGTCGCCATTGGAAAACACATTATTTTAGTATATATTCTCTTGATTTAGTGCCTGCTGTCTGAGGTCTGTGGTACCACTAAAGCTAATAAATCATCGCTCTGGATGACAGGCTGAGCACCTGTGTTTTATCATACAGCAGGAAACCTTGTAAATTACCAGGAGAAGCAACTTGTGACCATGCAGCTGAGCTATGAGAATCAGTCAAAGGCTCAGTCTATTAAGTCAATTTCGTTTTATTTGCTGGTACATTAAAAGAAATAGGGGACATGGCAAAGGATGGGCCCAGGCTTTTGATTAGTGTTTAATGAGAATGACATGGGGCTGATGGAGCAGATTCTTAATGGCTTTCAGATGGAATATGTCCACAATGGGGACCCTCATGCTCCTGTCGGCCTGGTGACTATGCCACAGTTTAGCTTTATGAAAGCAACAGGACAACTTCAAGGAAATGGCAGGCACAGAAGCTTGGCTTTGTGCCTTGGCTTTTGAGCAGTTGAGCTTTATGTTATAGAGAAAGTTCACTTAATACATTCACGTGGTGTATCACACTTCAACGTGTGTGTGTGTGTGTGTGTGTGTGTGTGTGTGTGTGTGTGTGTGTGTGTGTGTGTGTTTCTGCTGAGCCCAGAAGTAAACCTCTGGTGTTGTCCTTCAGGAGTCCACCTTATTCTTTGAGACTGGGGCTCCCCATTGGATCTGAGGCTCACTGAATAGCCTAGACTAACAGTCTCTGTCTCACCAATGCTGAGCTTACAACTATGCTGGCACACACTTCCCTTTTTTAAAGGCTGGTTTAGTTCATACTCAGGCCCTTATCTTTGTGTGGCAAGTACTTTACTGACTAAGCCATTTCCCCAGGACATCTAAATCTTCTGATTTTATAGCTTTCTCTCCAACATACCAGCTTCCTAAGAATGCACAAAAGTCAAATGCATTTTCCTGGAAAAAAAATGTACAGAGTAAATTATTTGTTCTAATCACTGAATTTTCATTCCGACTTTTTCTTTCTTTTTATGCCTCTGTATTCATGCACTACCTCTTGAGCCAGAATAAACAGAAATGGGATTAGGAGATGTGTCTGTACAACTCATTTGATCTGCTGTTTTATTGTAAGACTCACATCAACTAAGCACCAAGAGGGCTTTGCTCAGAGCACTCCTGACTTGCAGTTTCCTGTCCATTCCTAGAAGACACCTAGTGTTCCTAACTAATGTCAAGATGACATTTAGCTGTATGGAACCAAGTTCCTGATTGGGTCCCGTACTGCTTTCCTGCTTGTGATTTAGTCAATATCTGGCAGAAAGCAACTTGAGGGGAAAGGGCTTATTTTGGCTCATGAATGGGGGTGGGGTTATAGCCTGTCATAGCAGAAAAGGAATGAAAGCAGATGTGTGAGCCACAGTGTGTCTAAGAGTCAAGGAGTAGAAAGGGGACAGCAGTGCGATCAAACCTCAAATCCAACCCCCAATCACTCAGTTTGTGTAGCAAGACTCCACTTGAAATCATTTATCTGCATGAACCACATGCAGGGCTAGTCTGAGGTCACACTTCTTGATATAGGAAGATGTTAAATACATCTGTCAGGCTTTCAAATGCAAAGCCATCAACCCAGATTGCAGCATGCCAACCTTTGGAAGTGAGGAGAAAGGGAGCCATGATTATGTCTGCACTTGGAATAACCAGATGTCCATAATTCAGCACAAAGCAACAGCTCTTTCTTCCCTGTCATTTTTTGGGAGACTGAGCAGGACAGGGAAGAAGACAAGCAGAGTTTCCCTCCTGCTGAATATGAGAAGAGTTTCTTTTCAAGCAGGACATACAAAGATCCCCACTTTTGAGCCTCTCTGTGAGCGGTGGTTCAGCTAGTTCTCGGTTGCTCGAGGAGGCTTGCCATACTCTGGGTAATTGTCACTCTGGGTCTCCTTCATACTCTATCATCGCCTCTTCACATGCTGTCTGCTATTTCTGGTGGCACCATCACTGGGGTGACAGAAAGAAGCATCGCCCATCAGCAGGCCCCTCCCTGTGGGCTGCGCCCATGGCAGTGCAAACAGAGTTGCTGGAGGAAGCGCTCCATCAGCCTCCACCTCTCAAAGCTGTCATCCAAGATGATGGATCTACAAAGGGATTCCGGAGCTTTATAAGCAAATAATGGTGCCTCCAAGGCATGCATTAACTGGGCAAACAATGCACCTTAATTCAGGCTGTACTGAAGCACACACAGAAGCCTGGTGCTTGTTTGCCTAGGATAATGAAAGAGCACCAGAAGACCTCCCCTCCACGGCCACCTCAGCACACAGACAAAAAACGCACTCCTTCACTTAAAACTTTTAATTTCCTTTTCTGGGGTAGTTGTCACTTAGACCAACTTAGATATTTCAGTGAATCTGGCCAGAGGAGGTGTAACCCAGGGTAGAAAGTCTTTATCTCTTTTGTTGGGTGTTGCAAATAAATTTCAGTATGTTCTACGAAATTTTCTTCTGTGTTGAATATGGTTAATAAAACGTGTAGAAAGATAGTCGGGCCTGAGGATATGAAAAGCTATGAAGTACAAGTCTTGTAAAACTGTGAAATTGTGAAATCTTAAAACTGGAACTCGGAGTAATCATGTATTTCAGTCCTTTACTATCCACAGAACAAATCCTCACTTGTGGTACTGGGATAATGAATCCAGACAAGCAGCAATAGGATTCACCCTTCTAGATTTTTCACATCCTGAAGGATTTTTCTGTGGGTAAAATATTCCCAACAAAAATTTATACAGTACATCCAAATCAGGCATGTCCTAGGAGTGGTTTTTAGAGGAATAGCAAGAGAACAGAGTGATCAAATTTTTGTTTTTTGGGGTTTTTGTTTGTTTGGTTGGTTTGTTTTGTTTTGTTTTTAAGGATGTTTAAGTTCATTTTCTTGTTGTTCCTAAAATCAGTACTTGGAACTGAAAAGCAAAAAGTATCAAGATTAGAAAGCAAAAATCAAGCAGTTTTCATTTGTAGGGTTACTAATTATAATGATAAAAATCTTAGGTAGTCTACAGAAAAAAAGCTACTAGAACCTAGAATTACATAAGGTCTACAAAGAGTGATTGGCATCTACTACAGAAATGGAGGAAGTAAGTTAAAATCAATACTATTTAGTATAGTATGCCAAGACAGTGTAGTTCTGAAATAATTATGGACAAATACATAAGTGACATAGTCTAGTATTCAAATGTAGACCCATAAGTGTATAGTCAGTGCATTTTAAACACAGCTCAGGGGATCTTCCAGTCTGCACTGATCCACCTTGGGCTTGAACTCTGCAGCCAGTCCCACAGCCCCTGGAGGAGGCTCCACTCCCAGGCACTCTAGCATGCCCAGCATCTTAGGATCAGGAGTTAGGAGAACACAACATCTGTTCCAACGCCACTGGGAGTAACTGGGACCAGCAGGCTCCAGGGACTCAGGAACCCCGACGGACCAGTAGCTAGGATTCCTCAAAGTCTGCACAAACTACCTTGGGCACAAACTCAGCAGCCAGTCCCACAGTCCCCAGAGCTTGGTCACAACAGGATTTAGGGTCACAGAGGGAAATGGACACCCAGAAACTCTGACACACCCAGAATCTCAGGATCACAGAATCAGGATCACAGAATCAGGATCACAGAGACAGCTGGACTCGGAGGAGTTCTGCCTCAACCAGGACCATAGAAAGGACAGGCTCCAGTCAAATATAGGGCAGGGAACACTAGAGATAATCACATGGTGGGAGGCAAGCATAAGAACAGAAGCAATAGAAAGCAAGGTTATTTGGCATCATAAGGACGCAATTCTTCCACCATAGCAAGTCCTGATACACCATCACACTAGAAAAGCAAGATTCGGATATAAAGTCACTTTTCATGACAATGATAGAGAACTTAAAAAAGGACATAAATAACTGCCTTAAAGAAATTGTTCTGGCAGCATGTGTATAGTAGAAGACTGCAAAATCAATCATCAATGGGAGGAGTGGTCCTTGGTCCTGTGAAGGTTCTGTGCCCCAGTGTAGGGGAATGCCAGGGCCAATAAGTGGGAGAGGGTGGGGTGGCAAGCATGGGGAGGGGGGAGCCAACAGGGGTTTGTTCTTGTTTTTATTTGCTTGTTTGTTCCTGGGAGGGGAAACTGGGAAAATAAAAATCATATGATATGTAAATAAAGAAAATATCTAATAAAAAAAAGAAAGAAAAAGAAAAAGAAATACAGGAGAACACAGGTAAACAGCTAGAAGCCCTTAAAGAGGAAACACA
>NW_022196899.1:35580402-35582520 GCF_008632895.1 Mastomys coucha | reverse complement strand
AAAAAAAAAAAAAAAAAGAAAGAAAGAAAGAAATCACAAAGGGAGACAACCCTGGAGTTAGAAAACCTAGGAAAGAAATCAGGAGTTATAGATTCAAACACCACCAACAGAATACAATAGGTAAAAGAGGGAATCTCAGGGGCAGAAGTTACCTTAGAAAACATTGACACAACAGTCAAAGAAAATGCAAAATGCAAAAAGCTCCTAACCCAAAACATCCAGGAAAAATAGGACACAATGAGAAGACTAAACCTAAGGAGAAAAGGTATAGAAGAGAGGGAAGTCTTCCAACTTAAAGGGCCAGTAAATATCTTCAACAAAATTATAGAAGAAAACTTCGCTAACCTAAAGAAAGAGATGCCCATGAACATAAAAGAAGCCTATAGAACTCCAAATAGACTGGACCAGAAAAGAAATTCCTCCCACCACATAATATTCAAAACACCAAATGCACAAAACAAAGAAAGAATATCAAAAGCAATGAGGGAAAAAGGTCAAGTAACATATAAAGGCAGACCTACCAGAATTACACTAGACTTCTCACCCGAGATTATGAAAGCTAGAAGATCCTGGGCAGATGTCATACAGACCCCAAGAGAACATAAATACCAGCCCAGACTACTATACCCAGCAAAACTTTCAATTACCATAGATGGAGAAAACAAGGTATTCCACGACAAAACCAAATTTACACAATATCTTTTCACAAATACAGCCCTACAAAAGATAACAGATGGAAAATACCAACACAAGAAGGGAAGCTACATGCTAGAAAAAGCAAGAAAGTAATCTTTCCACAAATCCAAAAGAAGATAGGCATACAAACATAATGCCACCTCTAACAACAAAAATGACGGGGAGTAACAATTACATTTCCTTAATATCTCTTAACATCTATGGACTCAGTTCTCTGATAAAAATACATAGACTAACAGACTGGATACATAAACAGGACCCAGCATTTTGCTGCATACAGGAAATGCACTTCGGTGACAAAGACAGACACTACCTAAGAGTAAAGATTTGAATACAATTCTCCATGCAAGTGGTCCCAAGAAACAAGCTGGAGTAGCCATTCTAATATAAAATAAAATTGACTTTCAACCAAATATTATTAAAAAGGGTAAGGAAGGACACTTCATACTGGTCAAAGGAAAAATCTACCAAGATGAAATCTCAATTCTGAGCATCTCTGCTCCAAGTGCAAGGGCACCCACTTTCATAAAAGAAACTTTACTAAAGGTCAAAGTACACATCACACCCACACAATAATAGTGGAAGACTTTAACACCCCACTCTCAGCAATGGAAAGATCATGGAAACAGAAACTAAACAGTGACACAGTGAAACTTATAGAAGTTATGAACCAAATGGGTCTAACAGATATTTATAGATATTTTATCCTAAAGCAAAAGAATATACATTCTCCTCAGAACCTCATGGTACCTTCTCCAAAACTGACCATATAACTGGTCACAAAACAAGCCTCAACAGATACAAGAAGACTGAAATAATCCCATACATCCTATCAGATCACCACAGACTAAGGCTGGTCTTAAATTCCAACAAAAACAACAGAAAACATACATATACATGGAAACTGAACAATGTTCTACTCAATGATAACTTGGTCAAGGAAGAAATAAAGAAATTAAAGACTTCTTAGAATTTAATGAAAATGAATACACATCTTATCAAAATTTATGGGACACAGTGAAAGCAGTGGTAAGAGGAAAACTCATAGCTCTAAGTGTTTCCAAAAAGAAACTGGAGTGAGCTTACCCTAGCAGCTTGACAACACACCTGAAAGCTTTAGAACAAAAAGAAGCAAATACATCCAAGAGGAGTATATAGCAGGAAATAATCAAACTCAGGGATGAAATCAACCAAATAGAAGCAAAAAGAACTATACAAAGAATCTACAAAACCAGGAGCTGGTTCTTCGAGGAAATCAACAAGATAGATAAACCCTTAGCTAGACTAATCAGAGGGCACAGAGACAGTATTCAAATTTATAAAATCAGAAATGAAAAGAAAGGCATAACAACAGAAACTGTGGAAATTTAAAAAAATCATCAGATCCTACTACAAAAATTTATTCTCAACTAAATTGGAAAA
>NW_022196899.1:35571732-35580260 GCF_008632895.1 Mastomys coucha | reverse complement strand
AAACAGTCCCAAAACCCCTAAAGAAATAGAAGCAGTCATTAATAGTCTCCCAACCAAAACAAGCCCAGGACCAGATGGGTTTAGTGGAATATTCTATCAGACTTTTAAAAAAGACCTAAGACCAATACTCTTCAAACTATTCCACAAAATAGAAACAGAAGGTACACTACCCAATTCATTCTATGAAGCCACAATTATGCTATACCTAAACCACACAAAGACCAAACAAAGAAAGAAAACTTCAGACCAATCTTCCTTATGAACATAGATGGAAAAATATTCAATAATATTCTTGCCAATTGAATCCAAGAACACATAAAAGTGATCATTCATCACAATCCAGTAGGCTTCATCACAGAGATGCAGAGATGGTTCATTAAATGGAAATTCATCAATGTAATCCATTACATAAACAAACTCAAAGAAAAAAACACACGATCATTTCATTAGATGAGGAAAAGGCATTTGACAAAATTCAGCATCCCTTCATGTTAAAAGTCTTGGAAAGATCAGGAATTCAAGGCCATACCTAAACATAGTAAAAGCAATATAGGGCAAACCAGTAGACAACATCAAACTGAGTGGAGAGAAACTAAAATCAGGAACTAGACAAGGCTACCCACTCTCTCTCTATCTTTTCAGCATAGTACTTGATGTTACAGCTAGGGCAATTGGACAACAAAAGGAGATTAAAGGGATACAAATTGGAAAGGAATAAATCAAACTATTTGCAGATGATGCAATCGTATACTTAAGTGACCCCAAAAATTTCACCAGAGAACTCCTAAAGCTGATAAACAACTGTAGCAAAGTGGCTGAATATAAAATTAACTCAAACAAATCAGCTTTCCTGTACTCAAAGGATAAACAGGCTGAGAAAGAAATTAGGGAACTGACACCCTTCATAATAGCCACAAATAATATTAAATACCTTGGTGTGACTCTAACTAAGCAAGTGAAAGATCTGTATGATAAGAACTTCACGTCTCTGAAGAAAGAAATTGAAGATCTCAGAGGATGGAAAGATCTCCCATGCTCATGGATTGGCAAGATTAATATACAAAAAATGGCCATCTTGCTGAAAGCAATCTACACATTCAATCCAATCCCCATCAAAATTCCAACTCAATTCCTCATAGAGATAGAAAGAGCAATTGGCAAATTCACTTAGAATAACAAAAAACTCTGGATAGCCAAAACTATTCTCAACAATAAAAGAACTTCTGGGGCAATCACCATCCCTGACCTCAAGCTGTATTACAGAGCAATAGTGATAAAAACTGTATTGGTACAGAGACATACAGGAAGATCAATGGAATAGAATTGAAGACCTAGAAATGAATCCACACAGATGTGGTCACTTGATCTTTGACAAAGGAGATAAAATGATCCAGTGGGAAAAAGATAACATTTTTAACTAATGGTGCTGATTCAACTGGCAGTCAGCATGTAGAAGAATGCAAATTAACCCATTCCTATCTCCTTGTATAAAGCTCAAGTCCAAGTGGATCAAGGACCTCTACATAAAACCCAATACACTGAAACTAATAGAAAAGAAAGTGGAGAAGAGCCTTGAACACATGGGCACAGGGGAAAAATTCCTGAACAGAACACCAATAGCTTGTGCTGTAAGATCAAGAATCAACAAATAGGACCTCATAAAATTGCAAAGCTTCTGTAAGGCAAAGCTTCTGTAAGAAGTTAGACTCCAGAGAACCAAATAACACTATTTAAAAATGGGATACAGGACTAAAGAGAGAATTCTCAACTGAGGAATATCGAATGGCTGAGAAGCACCTAAAGAAATGTTCAACATCCATCAGGGAAATGCAAATCAAAACAACCCTGAGATTCCACCTTACACCGTTAGAATGGCTGAGATCAAAAACTCAGGTGACAGCAGATGCTGGCAAGGATGCAGAGAAAGAGGAACTCTCCTCCATTATTGGTGGGATTGCAAGCTGGTACAACCACTCTGGAATTCAGTTTGGCAATTCTTCAGAAAATTGGACATAGTACTACCTGAGGACCCAGCCATACCACTCCTGGGCATATACACAGAAGATGCTCCAACATGTAAGAAGGATATATGCTCCACTATGTTCATAGCAGCATTATTTATAATAGCCAGAAGCTGGAAAGAACCCAGATATCCTTCAACAGAGGAATGGATACAGAAAATGTGGTACATTTACACAATGGAGTAGTACTCAGCTATTAAAAATGAATTCATGAAATTCTTAGGCAAATATCCTGAGTGAGATAACCCAGTTGCAAAAGAAAACACATGGTATGCACTCACTCATAAGTGGATATTAGCCCAAAAGCTCCAAATAACCAGGATACAATTCACAGACCACATGAAGCTCAATAAGAGGAAGACCAAAGTGTGGGTGCTTCGATCCTTCTTAGAAGGAGAACAAAATACACACAGGAGCAAGTATGAAGATAAAGTGTAGAGCAGAGACTAAGGGAATGGCCACCCAGAGACTGTCCTACCTGAGGATTCATTCCATATACAGTCACCAAACCCAGACACTATTGTGGATACCAAGAGTGCCTGCTTAAAGGAGCCTGATATAGCTCTCTCCTAAGAAGCCCTGCAAATACAGAGCCTTACAAATAGAGGCGGATGTTAGCAGCCAATCATTGGACTGAGCTCAGGGTCCCTAATAGAGAAATTAGAGAAGGAACTGAAGGAGTTGAAAGGGTTTGCAACCCAATGGGAAGAACAACAATACCAACCAACCAGACCCCCCAGAACTCCCAGGCACTAGGCCAACAACAAAGGAGTAGTACACATGGCTCCAGCTGCATATGTAGCAGATGATGGCCTTGTCATGCACCAATGGAAGGAGAGGTCCTTGGTCCTATGAAGATTGGATAGATGCTCCAGTGTAAGGGAATCAAGGGTGTAGAGGTAGGAGTACTTGGGTGGGTGGAGGAACACCCTCATAGTAGCAGGAGGAGGGAAGATGTGATAGGGTTTTTTCCAGGAGGGAGTGAAATCTGGAAAGGGAATAACATTTGAAATGTAAATAAAGAAAATATCCAATTTTTTTTTAAAAAAAAAAAAAACACACTTCAGGGGAAATCAATTAAGAAAGACTTGCTAATAAACAAATTTAGAGTAATTTCAAACTACTGAAAGAAGATTGGCCCCTCCTTCAGCCATTGCATAAAACTGACTTGAAATGAATTAGATACACATGTGTACAGCTTGAACTCATAGATTTTAAAATCTTAAAATGAATGCTTTCATTAGTTGAAGTAGGAAACTATTTCCTAAGAAACAAAATAGTACTAATTGTAAAATAATAACTCCATCCAAATAAAATTTGTCAGGGGGGGAAATACCCATGAAAACAATTAAAAAGCAAGGCCCAGTCTGGGAGACAATTTCACAATGGTCAAGTGTGTCAAGTAGCTCGTCCCTCACTGTCAATGAGCTTGATGACAGAAAGCCAAGGCCATGTAAAGAGTGTAGAAGAGCTTGAGTGCATTATTTCCCAAAGGCAGAAGGGTTGATGAGCAAAGGCAAAGATGTTCAACATCATGCACCACTGCACGCACAGAGCAAAGCTCAGAGTGAGACAATACCACAAATGCCCTGGGGAATGGTGGGACTCATCTCCAGCCTGGTGAAACTTGGAACACTTTTATCCAAACTCATCGACCTGTAAAATGCCATGCATTTTACTGTATGCATTTTTTATTATTTCTGCCCAGCACCTTCCCCTACATAACTCCTCCCCTGTCCAGTTCTTCCACCCACCCCCACAATCCCAACTTCAAATTTTATCCCACCCGTCCACCCCACAGGCACCCCTCTTCCCCTTCACAGCCCCTCCCCTGCACAGTCTCTCCCGTGCTCAGCTCCTTCCCTGCTTAGCTCCTCCCTGGCCCAACCATTCCCTTTGTCAAGTTCTTCCCTTAATTCGCCCACTTCCCCTACTCAGCTTCAACCTGTCTGAAATGATATTTTTTTTAGTACCTTGGCTTTTGTTCCCACTTTTCTCAAAATCACAGAAATCCCTGTGCTGAAAAGGCTCAGTGACAATGACCGTAACAGTATAATGCATTTTGCTTTGATCATGGCAACAAAACCATTTTACTTCAATTATCTTTTAACCTAGAGAGGAAGCTGACACAACCAGGTACATTTTTAACAGAAAGCATATGAGTGTTTTCTCAGTAAAATGCCAGCACATACATATAATGTGACACTGGAGGTGGCATGGCAATTAAGGGTATAATTGCTGTAATTACTGATGGAATTACTCATATTCCTCTATGCTACTTTTTCTAATTATCTTGGTGTAATGAAAATGTGTGCTTTTTCGTAGAACAGGATGTGGCCATCATTTGGCTGCCAGCCTGGGATGATGCCCAGTGTCCCTTGGATGAACATGGAGCACAGAGGTCACCACTTGTTTGTAAGAGGAAGAGGTTTCTGGAACACAACAAGCAATTTAAATGCATGTCATGAGCATCCTGTAGATGCTCACAGATGGGCTCGTTGGAGGAACTATAACAGTAGGGAAGACATTATCCTAGGAGGAGCCCAATATGTGTACAGTCCTCAGACCTTAATGAGTATGACTTGGAGAAATAGTACAGAGGCTTCATACTGTTGGGCTATTCTTGTTCTAGTCTCTGGCTCAAAACAAAATTCAAGCAGCATTGTGTTTCCTGTTTCTGTCATATTTTTATATCACAAGAGTGAAGTATTTAAGAAAATGTTGTTTTAACAATAACAAAAATTGTAAAAATATTAGATTCTATTTATTTATTTATTTATTTATTAGCTGACTGGATGGAAATTGCATAGATGAACTACACAACTACTTTACAGTCACTTAAGCTGTGTCCTTGTATTTGCCTGGGTTTAAAAAGTACTTTCTCAACTCAGATGCTACAGGTTGTTACAAATCAGAAAAGTGATAGGTTTTACATTATTAATACGTAGAATTATATGGAAAGAACAAATAAACCTGGGAGAATACTCTTGATTCATACCAAGGGTTCCTCAGATCTACTGTCAGGGCACACAGTGCACACATATCCCAGTACCCAGGGCATGTTCACAACCACATATTACTACAGTTATTGGGTATCTGACCTCTCATTCTGGACTCTGCAGGCCCCTACACTTACACACACACACACACACACACACACACACACACACACACATGCACACAGACAGACACACACACACACATACAGAGAAAGAGAGAGAGAATCTATGTCTAAATCAATCTGACAAGTTAACAATAAGCCTTTCATTCCTTTCCATTTTGTATTTTAAATGCCTTAGAGATTTAATTGACAGGCTATACTATCGGTTTTACTGATCAGGCTACTTGTCATGTTAGATGACAGAGTCAACTTCCACTGTACACTGAACATCTTTGCAGGAAGTGGAACTTTGCCACATGCCTAAGGTGCAGGACATGTCAAATCTTCTATTTCTATGAACTCACCCACTCAAGACACAGTCATAGAGCATATATAAGTGTGCCAGACTCTGTGGCAAAGACAAAGGGAAGGTTGAGATAATTCTCAAAATGGGCATGGTGGTAAGCACCTGAAACCCCAGCTGTGGAGATGTGGAGGCAGGAGGATCAGAGGCCTAAGCTATATTGTGTGTAATAAATTAGAAAACAGCCTAGCCACATGAGCCACAACAACAACAACAGTAACAACAACAACAAAACAAACTCCTGGTTTTATAAAAACCTAGCAATTGATATAATGTGGGCATTATATGTGGTAAGTAAATAAGATGTTAGACAGTATTTGGGATCCAGAGGGAAAAGTGAAAAGAGGAAAGGGATATGAAGAGTTGGAGTATGGAGTTATTAATTTGGGATAGGATCATCAGAGAATCCCTTAACTTAAATGTTAAGCTGAGATGAGAAGGAAACGATTAATCACGCAAAAGGCTGAATGAAGAGGAAGTGTGTCCAAAGGCTCCAAAGGTAGATGCAAGAAAACTGATTTCATGAGAGCTGAGTGACCAGGCTGGGAGTGTCAGTGGTAAAACCAGAGCATGATGACAGGTTTGAGGGCACAATTGAGACAATGGCTTTTTCTCCTTTTGAAATAGGAAGATGCTGGGCTAGTGTGGAGAGAGAGACTGAAATGAACAGAGCTGGCCTGGCTGCTACATTGACAGCATCATTGAAGCAAGTGGGAATCATTCCAAAAGCTACTGCAGTAATTCAGACTTGATGGCAATTTGTACCAGGCATTATCCACGGGGCAGTGAGGAATGCCCAGACTCTGAGAGGGCTGGGAGATTAATCGGAGTGTGAGAGCCTAACAAGTAGGAAATGCAGTTGCCAGGCTTGATAGATGGAAGGGACTGTCGGGGGAAGTGGTGTGAGGGAAGGTCACAAGTCTAATTTTGGACATGTATAGCTCAACATGCCTGCTATCCAGCGAGGGGATCCAGAAGACATTCAGATGTATGCTTGGCAGCTTCAGCTGCAGGCTCCCACCTGCCTGGCTGGCAGAGAATCCAGGTTCATTCACCATCGGGATGATCTCCTTCTCACCGGGCACCAGAACCATAGGCTCATTTTCATTCCAGAAAGGGAGGAACAGACCGGGCCTTCAGTCCACACTGACCTCAAATGTTGTGGTTGCTGCTTCTCCTTCACACTGCAGTCAAGAACTGGTCTTCCAGCCCTGAGAGCCCTGACCTGTCCACAGGGAGACAACAGTGGCCTTCAGGTCAAACTTCAGATTTCCAGTCATTTAAAGAATATGCTCTAACCACCATATTCAAGGTCACTTACTTTTTGATTTGTCTAAGTTATTAAACTCATTTATGCCTCATTTTTTTTTTATTTTTTGAGACAGGCTTCATTTTTTGTGTGTGTGTGTAAAGTGTGGTACAAATATTAGAATCTTCCACAAAGGAAGGTTGTTGAGTATTAAATTTGTTAGCATTCATAAAGAACCCTAAGCAATACCTAGATCTGGGCAACTTTACAGTGAAACATAGCTATCCTTCCCAATATCACTAAGATAAGAACCTGCAACAGCTCTCACCCAAGAGATGCTAAAGGGGAACACGAACCTCTAAACTGCTTCTAATCTCAAGCTCATTCAGTATTTCCTTCCCTGATTCTCCCAGCCTTAGTCACTTTACCTCCCCATTACAAAACTCCCTTACCTACACACCTCTCAGAACACTGAAGCAAACAACCTCCATATGTGGAAGGGATTTGGCTCTTATGCTTTCCCTCTCAAAACCTTTCTATGGATAGGACAAAGAAAAGAAAGACCAATACAGATTTTTTTTCAATAGTACACCATGTAAACCCTGACTGTGTCCATTCTTAAGTATATCTTCCCATTTTACATTCTGTTTGGGTTCATATCACAATAGATATAATGACATCTCACCTTAAGGATGTTTCCCTGTCAGGTACACAAGCCCTCACCCAACTGCAAATCATCTTTGGGTTAAATAATTGCATTTTTAAAAATTCAAATTTTTAAGCTAAGTGGAAACCTTTCTTCCAATGCTCCTTTCCTTTCGCTCAGGTTCCCCTCCCCCCACAAGTGAACAGGCAGAAATGGTTGGTGTTTAGCTACAATTATCAGAATTGACATCAACAGTTGAGAATTCCCATATTATACATCTACACAATAATGTTTCTGGGATACATGCAGGTAAAAAAAATAATAAGCTTTCCATTGCAAAAACAAAAACAAAAAATGCTTTATTCTAGTTGGACAGTCTAACCAAAAATAGTGATTTGGTCAATTCATTTTTTTTAATCTCTTGTCTGACAAAGTAGCAAAGCAGATTAGCTTCAGCTGGATTCACATCTTTTGCTCACAGGGCTCTTCCCTCTCACAATAAGAGTAAACATTATTTTAAAAGTACCCTCAAGACACAATCATGCATTTTACTTTGAAAAAATAGCAGAAGATCTTTAAATAAAAAGGATCTTTAAACTAAAAAGTCTTCCATTTAGCTTCCTCCAAAGCAGAATTTCTTCTAGCACCCAGCCTACTGATGACATATTTTGGTCTTATATGAGCCTTCACTGATCCCAGGCAACTGCGCTTGACAAACAAGTTTAGCATTGAAACCAACAGTTGCAATTCAGTACGGCAAAGTTCTCTCTTTTTCATTTTAATAACATTTCTGCACGAATTCTGAAGCAATGGGGACCCTGTTATTCTGGAAACAGTGCTCATTACTCATGTCTGCTGGGGCATTATTGGATGTATACTTTGGAATAAAGAGGGCTTTTACAATGTCTAATATGATGTCCTTTGCAATCTGTTATTAGGCTGTGCATTGCCTTGCCAGTTAATCATCCCATTATAGATTCGAAACATCTGACAACCCAGAGGGATTGAAATGCACTGTGCTACAAGATTAAAAATAGCTATACGAAAATGAAGGAAGGTTAACAAATGTTGGAGGTGGACCCATGAAATAAAGGATTCACAAGATTTCTGTTTTGAAGATCTCTCAATGCTTTCACTAGAAAAGAAAT
>NW_022196899.1:35551492-35571722 GCF_008632895.1 Mastomys coucha | reverse complement strand
GAGAGAGAGAGAGCTAAATGGCTTAGACCTGGCCACAGGTGGAAAGCCGAAGTTGCAGTGTGAACAGGGGTTTTTTGGAAAGGACCCAATGCAATTAAAAATCAAATTAATACATACATCAGTTCTCTATTTACCCGCCCTGTCATTTGAAAGCAGAAGAAGCTGATGCATTTCATCAGAGCCATCCCCAGAACTGCAGAACACCACTAATTTTGCCACTTGCTTATGAGGCAGCTTGGTGCCCTGGCTTTGCGGGCTCTGCTGCCATCTCCAGGAAAGCCTGAAGACAAAAGCAGCCCAGCCTGCAGGCTTTGTACAATCTTGGGAGATGCCATGGGATTTTCAAAAGTAATAATCATAGACAACCCTGTTTTGGGGAGGAAAATATTTTAGAAACTTGAACTATTTGCAGCTATTTGTTGTTGATTTGAAATAAGTCATGCTAAAATAAATGCTTCATTAGCAAAATGCCAAAAGCATGAAGAAAAAACAATGAAACTAAGCCTTCTGATTTCCACTCAGTTAAACATAATAAAAAATAGTTTGTCATAAATGTCTGATGTCTACAATAGTCTAAAGCATTCATGATGAATTGATCTTCATTGGCAACCTTGGAAAACTATAAATTCAAATCACTTTTGTGAACAATTTCTCTATAGGGAGTTGATATGCAGAGATTCCATTTGCTAGTGACTATAAGTGGGTAGCATAAAAGAAATTGAAAAACAGGCAGAAATCTGTATTTTCTCTAGAAACATCTTAAATCTAGAGGAGTTCTTAGACCTTTAAATTTTCTCAGCTTCTTTCTATAGGATGGTTACTCCTGAAGCTGCCCCCTGGATAGAAGGAAAAATGTTCTTACAGTCTTCAGGGAATGCTCAGGGTACTTCTTAACCTGAGCATGCATAATAAGGCACAACATGTTCACAGTGTCAAAATACAGGGAAAACTAAGGATTTGGGAGAAAAAAGAATGTCAGCTTTAATTTTGATTATATGTGATTGATTTTTAAAAACAAACACACACACATTCTGATAACTGTACAACTCCTTATTATGTAATGTTCAGTATATGAATATTATATACCTACATTTAAGATAAACACTCAATGTTAAGTCCTCAGGAAGAACTATATTCCCAATATACAATACCAAAGGATAAACCCTCAAATATTGTGAGAGCTAGTTTTAAATGCCATCTTGATATCTAATATCCAAGATCAGGTTTCAGTTAGGGGTTGTTTAGATTAGGTTGGCCTGTAGCATGTCAGTAGGGGATTATTTTGTTAGTTGGTATAGTAAGACCAACCCATTGTGCGTGGCACTGTTCCTAGGGCATGGGATCCTTAATTATATAGGACAAGAGAAAGCAAGATGGGAGTAGAGCAAGCATTGTGTATGCCTTCACTTGTCTCTGCTCTTGGCTGTGGAGAAGCCAATGCTTATGTTCCTGTTTTGACTTCCCCTCGATGACAGACAGGAACATAAAAATATAAGCCAAATAAATCCTTTCCCCCTTCAAAGATGTTTTTATCAGGGTATCTTTTCATAACAGAAATTAAACGAGACCAGTTACATTTTTAAGAAATTCTTAACATATAAAATATGCATAACCTATGCTCAAAATCTAAATCCACATCAACCTTTCCAGTGGACCATACTGGATGTACACCAGAACAATGTCTGTGCTCTGTGGCTACAGCTATAGTCACTAAGCCATTCAAGTAAGAGGCATATAAATTGATGGTTATTACTTTTCTAATCTTGCCATTACAAAAATAGTTTGCCATACAGCTTGGTTTGCCACAAAGAGTGCAGTCAAATTTACTTCTTATCGTTGTCTACTCTGTCCAATAGGAAAATGACCCATTCTTAAAATTTGCACTACTTTTCTTACCATTTTCTTAACAGCAGGCCAAAGACATTGATGAGCCAGTCCTCCCTGCCAGTTAGTGAAAAACATGAAACTCATACTGTCATTCAGAAAATAGTCCTCCTTGACTCTCGTAGCAGCACGGACTTCCTGAAATGGAGCCATGTTGAATGAGTGAAGCTTTCATGGTTATTCAGATAATAAGCCTACATCCCATCAGGGACATGGCATACAAAAGGGCAGGGCCTCAGGATGCATTCCACTTGTTACGGGAAGGACATTGATATCTTAATACCAGGATCTAAAAGATGCATATCTTCTGATGCTTCATCTGCAGACCAAAGCTGGTGTTGTAGCACACATGCACAGCTAAGCTTGGAAGTGTTTCTCTTAAGTGTTCACTGATTGGCTCCAATGTTATCTGTCCAACAAAGAAAAATTAAGATTTCTAAGATTCACAGCATAAATACTTCTAGAATCTTCCAGTATTCTCCTCCATGTATCCTATAACTTACACGAAAATTATTCATATTTATGTGCGATCCAGTCTGAAAAACATTTCTCATTAATTAAACATTTTTCTGCCCATTTCTTCTTTTGTATGTTATAATATAAGTCTATTGTAAGGCAACATTTTTTAAACCCTTTAGAGTAATAAATACTTGAAGTATATAAAGGTACTTTATCAATTTTTGCTAGGTTGAACATAGCTTTTTCCTGAACTTCTCAGACTATCAAGGTCACCACATATATAAGTATCTACTAAACACAACACATATACATAAACAAGAAAAGTCTTGTTTCTTAAGTGGGCTAGCTGCAGCCACAGAAACATGGCCATAATCAATGTTTCCTTAATACAATATTATAAGGTAAGACTACAAGGAGCACATGTTACTTGTGTTCAGGGAGCAATGGGCTCCAAAAGTGATGCAATGAATAATGTCTTTAGCCAGACAGATCAGTGGTGAGGATGATGACCCACAAATGAGCACCTTCTCATCGCCCTCTGCCATGGCCACTGCACTGCGCTGTGTCTTTTATGCTAAGTAGCTAGGAAGCACAGGCTAAGATTTACTAAGAAAACCTCAAGAGAGCTGGGTGGTAGTGGCACACGCCTTTAATCCCAGCACTTGGGAGGCCAGCCTGGTCTACAGCGTGAGTTTCAGGACAGTAAGGGCTACACAGAGAAACCCTGTCTTGAAAATAAAATGATTTAAAAAAAAAAAAAAGATTTAAAAAAAAGAAAAAATCAAGAGAAAGAGGCAGGCGTAAACAATCCCTATTAAGTAACCTTTGAAAGTCTTACTAACAGACTTTTTTTAAAAAAAAAAAAATGTTCAGGGACCCATTTCCCAGCTGTTTCTATGATTTATTTGAACCTCAGACATCCCTGATCACAACTTTAATCTCTGTATTCATTTAAAAAGATAATTGAGTCACCTTTTTCTATGTGTGCTTATTTTCTAGTGACGTTTATCATGTTTCCATTATGGTTTTCTCTGAAATTTCTTATCTTTAGCTTTTTGAAAAGACCGCCTACCCATTGCTTACCTGAACTTTATCTTTGAAGCCAATAACAATCACATTAGAGGCTAGAGACTAGATCAGAGGGGGAGCACTTTCCATGGCATGGGCAAGGCCCTGAGTTCAATCACCAGTAGGGAGGGAGGTGGGGAGAGAGGGCTCTAGAGAGGAAGGGAAGAAGGCAGGCTGGCAAAACAATGAACACTTAATTTGATCCTTATAACCTACCAAATGTACTCAGGCTGAACAAGTGGTTACTCATACTGGGTTACTCAAATCTTGAAGTTGTTTTTATACCAAAATAGTTGCACAAAATCTTGGTCATCTAGCATACCAAATAGAATGCAGGTACAGGTGTGAGTCTACTCTAAATCAAATCTACTGTACAACATAAATCAGTCTTTTAAAAAGGTGGGGTGTGCTAGAACTTAATGATAGCTTGAAGAATAGCTTGTGGACTCAAGCGTAACTCTGAACATGGGAACATTGTCTATAGAATGAGAGGTGCAGGTGGAACTGTATGTAAAATTTTTTTCTGTCAGTTCTCCAGAAATCAGTTCATTTACCTTGTTCTCAGGATAACCAGAGATATAATGTTGGTGAACATGTAAAACTAAGCTACACGTAGAAGCATTGTTCTCCTGCTGATCGTGGAGATGAGGCAAATGCTACAAAGGATTACAAAGGTCTGTGATGCTCTGGGAGAGTCTACTTAAGGACAAAGCAGCGCCTTGATGCAATGTTTCCCCTGACAAGCTACTGCATCTGAGCTAGAATCTCTTTGAAATAATTCAGGCTCTTGAACTCTGATCTCAATAGCATCCAAGTGTCTAAAGATGAACACAACCATGCTGCTGCATTCACAGGAAACCAATTGACCTATGATCTTTCAATCTGATCTTGTGTACTCAGTTTGCTAGTTTTACAGCAGTGGTGATCGTGTGTAGCTTCTCCGTTGTTTTGCTCCTTGTCTTCATTCATGTTCTCTCTGTTTAACATATCAGTCCAGCTACATAGTGTCTGTCTGTGTACCTGACGCTATCACACTATCTCCAGAGATTTCTGGCCCAGCACAGAGCCAGAGGGTGGCGGGTGAGGATGCCTAGCAAGATGCAGAGGAGCTAGGAAGTGTTACAGCTCTTAAATGACAGATGCTCTCGGGAGACGGAGTAATCCTGCTAGATAGGATTATATACACACTTTAGGGTGGGTTGGGGTCTGACAGCAGATGCTTTCTATTGGTTTAGTCAGAGATGTCAGGGATGCCTCCTCTGCATGTGGAGGGACTTAGGGGCTTTGCCCCTACCTGACTGATCCTCTCCATGGGATGCTGTGGTAAAGTGGCCACAGGGGCCTGGTCAGAAGCAGGTGAAGATCCTACCATCCTTTTCAGAGGTTCCAGGGCTGCCAATTCGCTCAACCTTACCGAGTTTCCACTGGCCCCACAACATAACAATCACCATATGTGGCCACACCAGTCAGAAGAACAGTTACAGGACACAGCAGCAAGAAAAACAGATAGGTGAACTGAGGCCGAACTCACTGCTGGATCAAAGGCTACTTCAGCCACCAGAACTCCAGGGCCAACTCTGGTAGAGACTCCCTGCTGTACTAGAGACCATACTACTGCCATAACCCAAGATAGCCTATCATGGACTTCATCCACGTTCTCAGTGTACCCCCATGAAACACTGTTCAATCCCCACTTCCCTCATTATCTCCATGTCCCACCCATACCTCAACTCAGGCAGTGACCCCTTGCTGGACTAAAGGCTATACTAGCCCCAAGAATCCAAGTCCCAAACTAGCAGGGAGATATTCTCTTGGGCCAGGATCACATCAGCCACCAGAAATCTGGGCCACTAGACAAGAAGACCAATGAGGAGACTGAGGGAATTCCAGATATGGAAAACCTGGATAAGCAAACAGGAATTACAGATGCAAGACATTGAAGATAGGATAGAAGAAATAGATATATCAGTTAAAGAAAATGTTGAATCTAAAAAAATTCCTAACACAAAACATCCAGGCAATCTGGGACATGATGAAAAGAAAGACTGCCACAGCCCATTTTCTTCTGTAATCATGCCCGTTGTGTGCTTCAATGCCCTGTGCTTAACTGGAAGGAGGGGAGCTTGGGTGGCCATTGGTGGGTGCAATGCATTGTCAGTTCAATGTTGAATCACTAAGCACTCAGGGGCTAGTACATCTTAGACAACCTGTAACACCTTAGGGAATTTTTAGAACAAAGTATACACTAAATATTGAGGAGAGGGAGGAGCAAAGCTAAGCCACAAAAACAGAAGTTATACCAAATAAAAACCCGTATTTAATGGAATTACTGATTAATTTCCTAAGACACAGGGAATACTGTGAAGTTTGTGTGGAAGAACCAATATGTGATAAATATCAAATTATTGGGGAGGGGAAGGAAAATAGTAATACCATACCCACCTGATATTTAAATTATTAAATTACATTAATCAAATTAGTATAGTATTGTCATAGAAATAGCCAATAGATAAATGAAACAAAATGGAAAATTAAAACATATCAAAAAATATATAATAACTTAAACTATAACTCTTGTAAGGTATATTTCTAAAACCTGTAAGGTATATTTTTAGAATATACTTAAAGACGGGAAATCCTTAAGCAATAAAAGAATCATGGAAGCTATGAAGAAAATAACTAAAGTTCTTTTCTATGACAAAGCAAAAACAATTCTTCTTAGTATAAAATATTACAAAATCAACCAATAAATTAGGTTCTGCAAGAGTTAGGTATAAAATTCATTCTTTTTGGGGGGTGGATATTTTCTTTATTTACATTTCAAATGTTATTTCCTTTCCTAGTGTCCACCAGAAACCCCTTATCCCATCCTCCCTCCCACTGTTTCTATGAGGATGTTCCTCTACCCACCTATCCACTCCCACCTCCCCACCCTCAGTTCTCCTACACTGGAGCATCTATTGAGCCTTCAAAGGATCAAGTACCTCTCCTCACATTGATGCACGACAAGGCCATCCTCTGCAACATATACAGCTGGAGCCATGTGTACTCCTTTTGTTGATGGCTTAGTCCCTGGGAGCTCTGGGGGGACTGGTTGGTTAATATTGTTGTTCTTCCTGTGGGGTTGCAATCCCCTCCAACTCCTTTGGTCCTTTCTCTAACTCCTTTATTGGGGACCCCACGTTCAGTCCAATGGTTGGCTGTGAGCATCTGTCTCTGTATTTGTAAGGCTCTGGCAGGGCTTCTCAGGAGTCAGCCATATCAGGCTCCTTTCAACATGCACTTCTTGGCATCCACAATAGTGTCTGAGTTTGGTGTCTGCATGTGGGATGAATCCCCAGGTGGGACAGTCTCTGGATGGCCTTTCCATAAGTCTCTGCTCCAAACTTTATCTCCATATTTTCTCCAGTGAGTATTTTGTTCTCTTTCTATGAAGGACCGAAGCAGCCACACTTTGGTCTTCCTTCTTCTTGAGCTTCATGTGGTCTGTGAATTGTATCTTGGGTATTTGGAGCTTTTAGGCTAATATCCACTCATCAGTGAATGCATACCATGTGTGTTCTTTTGTGATTGGGTTACCTCACTCAGGATATTTTCTAGTTCTATCCTTTTGCCTAAGAATTTCATGAATTCATCATTTTTAATAGCTGAGTAGTACTCCACTCTCTAAGTGTACCACATTTTCTGTTTCCATTCCTCTGTTGAAGGACATCTGTGTTGTTTCCACCTTCTGGATATTATAAGTAAGACTGCTATAAACATAGTGGAGCATGTGTCCTTATTACATGTTGGAGCATCTTCTGGGTATATGCTCAAAAGTGGTATAGCTGGGTCCTCAGGTAGTACTATGTCCAGTTTTCTGAGGAACCACCAGAATGATTTCCAAAGTGGTTGTATCAGCTTGCAATCCCACCAACAATGGAGGAGAGTTCCTCTTTCTCCAAATCCTCACCAGCATCTGCTGTCACCTGTGTCACCTGAGCTTTTTAATTTTAGCCATTCTGACTGGTGTGAGGTAGAATCTCAGGGTTATTTTAATTTGCATTTCCCTGATAACTAAGGATGTTGAACATTTCTTTAGGTGTTTCTCGGCCATTTGTTATTACTCAGTTGAGAATTCTTTGTTTAGCTCTTTACCCATTTTTGTAATAGGGTTATTTGGTTCTCAGGAGTCTAACTTCTTGAGTTCTTTGTATATATTTTATATTAGCCATCTATCCTTGAGAGAATAAGCCAGTGAGCACCAAAGGGAGTTTGAGTGAGAAAGTGGTGGGTGCATATGACCAAATAGCATTGCATAAATATACAAAACTTTCAAAGAATATGTAAAATACATTTTTTAAAAAACTGTTCTTTCTTTACTTCCTCACTTATACCCTACATTTGCCTTTCTTTTCAGCTGACACAATTTGTCTAACACACCTTAGACCAACCTTCATATATCAGCAAGATATGTCAGACTGAATGGGGAGGCTAAAGTGATCTGTAATATCTTAAAGTCACTTTGAAATCAAAATACAATTGTATTTATCACTTCAAATAATGGTTTACAGTTTAACACGTCAGTGCTTTACCTATCTATAAAATAAGTAATTTGCCCAGGGCTCCAGCTCACCTCTAACATGTTTACAATGCATTACTAAGAGCATTTCCAAAGATATTGCTTTACATTTTACTGTTTATCTTACAGAAAAACTAAGCTGCCTTATAATTATCATTCATTTTATAGCCAAGTATGATTATACAATATAATTATATTTTGATTATATCACAAAAAATCAGTCAAAAGGAACTATTTTATCAAATTTGACAAATCATGTGATTTTGCTTCCCAGAAAACAACTTCTGACAAAAATGGACATTCAAAAGAAGGGAGTAGAAGGGGAGGAGAAAAGAGAAGCATTCAGGATGCAATATATGAAAGAAGAATAAACCAAATCAAATTAAATAATAAAGTAATGAATACTCATATTCCATTTTGCACACTTACAATAATCTTGACACTGACTTATTAAAATAAAGAAAACCAAAAATGTCCATATTTTTCCAACAATTTTTTTCTTTTTTTGTGTGGTTTTTTTTTTCGAGACAGGGTTTCTCTGTGTAGCCTTGGCTGCCCTGGAACTCACTCTGTAAACCAGGCTGGCCTCGAACTCAGAAATCCACTTGCCTCTGCCTCCCAAGTGCTGAGATTAAAGGCATGTGCCACCACTGCCCGGCCCAACAATGTTCTTAAATATTCATTTCACATACTCACATTAACCTATACAAGGTGACAACCCACTGTAATTCCTTTGCTAATAATACAGTAAAAACAGATATTTGAACTTCTTTTGTTGGGTGTGTTCTTTGTCTCTATATTCTGTTCTGCAACTTCAAAGCAAAGTACCATGCAAGATAACTTACAATTGCAGCTGTTCCCTTGTTTCCTGTGCCTAAAATGACTTAAAGCACTGCGGCAGCCCTATCTCTCTTGCTTTAATTTCATTTTGATATTCTCTGCTAAGGCAACATTAAAATTTCATACTTGAATCTTATCTACATTCATCACTTACCTCCAGTTATGTATTCTTACAGGTATTTACACAGCACAACTATTAAGGTAATCCTATTTATTTATTCAAAATATACATTTAAGCCACACTCTAAACACTCCCACCAAGGCAAACACAATCAATTCATTTATTCAGCAAACATTTACCTTCCACGCATGAGAGATGCCGATAAAACAAAGCTTGTCCTTGTTGAACTTAAAAAGCTAATGTGTAGAAAAAGCCAGTATGCAAATAAGCAACTGTGAGAGACACTCTAAAGAGACCAGAGACCAAAGGAACAAAGTAGCAGAGAATAAAGGATGGTGGGCAACAGACTGAGAGGGAAACAGGTGGCTACTCTTTTATGTAGTAGTGAAGTCTGCCAGCTATAGATCAGCGGGTGAAGTCTGGCAGGTTTATTTCTATCCAGATAACTAACCTATAGGACCACCTTCTGACTCTAGTCAATATCTCTCTTCCAGTCTCCAAGATGATGTGGCAAGTAGGCTACTGTAGGGTGGGACAGTAAGTCTAAAGCAAGTCCTGTACTTGCATTAATTTTCATAAAGTAACTAGTATAAAGAGTGTCATTCTTTTTAGAAGCTCATCTTTGAATGTGATGTTCTGAAAAGTCAGGTCAGGTCAGCAGTCTGGAGTTCAACAAAACTACTCTCGGATCGGAGATAGAAAAGCCTTGCTGAGGCATGAACAGTTCTTTCTTTTCTCTTTGAAGATATACCAGTTTTTTTTTTCTTTTCTATTAAAACCCAGGGAGCAAATATAGGAGAGGACAAAGGTAAACAAGAACACCAAGAGGAAACTGCAGCTCCTTGCTCTAAGAATCAACTAAGATGCTTCTAAAATTAAACTGATCATGTGTTTTACTGGACTCGAGGAAGTTTCTGTCTTACACACATTATTTTTGTGATCAGGTAACTAGCAAATAGCCCAAATCTATGGTTCCTCATTTATTCCCGTCTTCTATAAAAAGTCTGCTACTGGACAACCGATTGGGTGCGCTCTTCCCCGGAGTCGGCCATCTGTTCCACTCCCAATTTTAATTGGTTGCCTATAGTTCTCCATGTAGGGTTGAGAATTCATGGGCTTTTCTCCATCCAGTCTGCCACATTTGTTGGTGTCGTCTTTGTTCAGCTAACGCTTGGGTGGTTATCCCTGAAAACATATATATGTGAACAACATTATAAGGACTCAACTGCTATATTTAGAAATATATATGTTTACCCAAATAATATGTGTGTGAAATAACAATCTTTTTTAAAAGAAACCATAAATTTTAGGGAGAGTGTAGAGAATTACTTGTCTCCTTGAGAAGTTACAGTTTCTTAGTAGAATTGTCTGATTCTATTTTTTAAATTACTTTACTTTTTTACATTTCAAATGTTGCCCCTATTTCTGGTCCCCCCCTCCCCAAGTTCTTCACTCCATTCCCCTCCCTCTCCGTAAACCTAAGTTGGGGACTCAGAATGTTTGTCTGCACTATTCAATGCGGCAGCTGGGTAAATGTCAGGATTATGCAATGTGACTTCCTCTTGTGATTGGTTCAGTGCATGTGAAGGAGTTACTTCAAATGTGCTTCTTGAGAGATCCAGTACTTTAGGTAGAAATTGTCTCGAGGACTGGAAGGAGCTCAGAGGCTGGCTCTGAAAGCCCACAATGGCTTCCAGCTCCAGTAGTTCTTCTTGGCCCATCAGCCTTCTCTGCTTTTTACAAGGCAGAGAAATACTTTGGAAGGAATATTTACTCTCAGCTTTTCTAGAACAGAACTACAAAGTGATCAGCTAGAACAGAGAAAATTTAAAAGTTTGGGGATTAAAGAGTTTGTTAATTTCAGGGAGGATGAATATTGTGAATAACTAAAAACTTTTCTTAATGAAAAATGGCTTTGGAGTCACAGAAGCATTAGAATGAAAATTTCTATTCTCTCCTGTTCTGCTTTCCTGTTGTATGATAAATTATAGTTAGGTTTGCTGCCCTGGCCAATTTCCATATTTTGAAGATTTTTTTTCTGGTGGCCAGTGTTATATAAAATCAACTTATTAAATTACCCCTTAACTATTCTCTCTTCTCCTCTTTCTCCTTTTTCTTCCTCCTCTTCTTTCTCCTCTTCCTCTTTTTCTCTTCTCTCTGTTCTTCTTTCCCTCCCTCCTTCCTTCCATCCTGTGGGAACATGGCCAAAAGAATGACCCATGGTGAACAATGCTTTGGGGAACTGTGGGAGAGACTCCACGGAAAAGGCAGACATTCTTTTACCTTAAGTGCCTTTTGTTCCCTAAGTTGTTCTTGGATGTGATTTTCTGCCTCCTGTGTTAAACATTTATATTCAATTCATAAGACATGTTCATTCGTGTTGGAAGTCAGAACACAGGTATAGAGCCCAGTCTGCTGAAGCAATATGCAGGGTGCTGTCCTTGGTATACACTGCATCTGCATATAGACTTTTGCCTGGCTTTTGTGCTTTCCCAGATATATAATCTACAGTCTGTGCCAGGTAATTGTTCTTAAACTGGTCTGCCCTGAGAAAGTTCTTGGAAGGGACTGCTCTGTTAATATTTAGTATGTGCTTGTGGGAATTTTTTACATGTTTTTTTTTTCTGATCATGTTTTTCTGAACTCAAACAACATTCTCTGGATCATTGCTTTCTCTGTTACTTTTGTATATAAAAACACACTGAAACTGAAGTAATGTTGTCTGCAGCATTAGACTGTAGTCTGCCCAATTCTTTTTTTATTGGATATTCGCTTTATTTACATTTTAAATGTTACTCCCTTTCCAGGTCTCTCCTCCAGAACCCTCTACCCCATTTCCCCTCCCCCTGCTTCTATGAGGGTGCTCCCCCACCCGCTCACTGACTCCCTCCTTCCCACCCTGGCATTCCCCTACACTGGGACACCAAACCCCCTCAGGTGGCTCAGGCTCCTCCCACTAGGGTCCTCAGATTCCAGGTCTCAAAGACAGATTAGCATAGGTCAAAGGAAGTTGACACCCCTTCCTTCTTTTCCTCTACTTCATTCTCTTCTATCTGATTGTATGTATAACCTCTGCAAGCCTGAGACTTACAGAGATGCTGTTTCTCATGAATCCTCAAGCAAGCCAAGTAGCCATCCTGCCATTGTATGATGTATCTTTTCAGAATAAGGAGCTTGTTTTAAGAGAGAAATAGTGGTTGATCTTCATGGTAAATAATTTACTGCAGTAAACTGCTTTCCCAAGTTTAACTCCATGTTACACTAAAATACAATGTTCCATGGAGTTTGAGCCATGTTATAACATCTCTGAACTGCTGCGAAGAGTTGTTTGGCTCCTTGTTGATGCTTTGAGAACAGTGAAGAAGAGTAGGATAGGGAGAGAAGACAGGAGAAGAGAGGGAAGGAGAGGGGAAGGGAGAGGAGGGGAGGGGAGGGAAGGAGAGGGGGAGGAGAGGGGAGGGGAGGAGAGGGGAGGGAAGAGGAGGAGAGGAGAGAGGAGGAGAGGGGAAGGGAGGGGAGAGGAGGAGAGGGGAGGGAAGGGGAGGAGAGGAGAGGACAGCAGAGGACAGCAGAGGACAGGAGAGGAGGGGAGGGGAGAGAACAGGAGAGGACAGGAGAGGAGAGGGGCTAGACTAGAGTAGAGTAGAGAACATGTCAACTGTTTTCTATTTCTGGCAAATTTACTGATTTGGATGAAATCAGCAGTATTTGGTGTGACTGCGAGATTGCTGCCAAGCCTGAATACATG
Source organism: Mastomys coucha (assembly GCF_008632895.1). NCBI lineage: Eukaryota > Metazoa > Chordata > Mammalia > Rodentia > Muridae > Mastomys > Mastomys coucha. The sequence goes on along the minus strand of NW_022196899.1, from coordinate 35,559,041 downwards.
AGTTCAGTCTCTGGGCCTACATGATAAAGAGAACTGGCTCTCTCTATTGTCTTCCTCACATGGTCTTCTGATTTCCAGGTGGCATGAGCTCCACCCCCCTACACACACACACACACACACACACACACACACACACACACACACACTTTTCTTAAGTATTGATTGCTGGCACATTGACAGAAACAGACATTGTAAACTGTGTGGTGGTGATCATTGTTTCTTCATTTCTTCTGCACACCCAGCCCTGGCAAGGCATTACCTAGATGCTGATGAGTAATGGAGTGGCTAACGTGTCCCTAGACTGATCTTTTCTTCTTAGAGGAGTGTGAGCAAGGGAAAGGCAGACTTTTCAGGCATGACAGAATGCAGTCTGGCTACCCTGGCTCTGTCATGGGCCATCCTGGTTCCCAGATACATAATACCAACTAGTTGCTTTCATGTTAATTATTATCCTTTATTCTACCTCATAACTGGAAACATCACAGCTTCAGTTTTTAAAAGGTTGGATGCCTAAAATCCAAGCAAGAATTTGCCTATTCTTATTCTCTTAAAACCTATATTCTCCCCTGAACAGAAACCATGCCTACATTTGACATTATATGTAGTCTTAAAAACTTTACACAATTTCCAAAAGTTTTTAAAAACCAAGATGAACCTAAACCACAGGAGAAATCTAGTTCAATTTATATGCTCATCTTTTTAAGCAAACCACTTTATGCTTGACCTCTCTGGAAATTTCCTTCTGAAATGCAGGGCAAGTTCATGTCATTAGGGGCTGCAGCTGTGTGAAGTCAGCAAGTGTGTTTCAAATTTTAAAATATGTATTAAAGAAATTGTATCTGTAATTGCTAATACTGTGGCCCTATTGGGGCCAAGGATAGTACTATAGTGGAATTCACATTCAAATAGCTGCTGCTTATGACAACTGATGTCAACACACTCCCCAGTGAGTATCCACTTGATAATGGTTTCTGCTATCAATATCAGTCTAAGTTACTAGAATTGTCAATACACCCTTTATCTCAGATTGGCTCCACTTTTCCAGTTTATCTGTTAATTTTATTGATTTAAGCTTCTTCTTTGATTCAATTCCTATGACTACAAGAGAACATTAGTCCATACTTTGTGACAAAAAATGCAGTAAACAGCTTAACATGGTCATCAACATGTCAATCTATATGGTCCAAAGAAAATAAAGGGATAGAAATATACTAAGCCCTTTTACTGCTCTTCTTAATTTATACCTGACATGTTTCCATTAAAAATGTTAAGCTTACCTTCCCAGCCAGGTCTGCCAGAGAAACAGCCTGCAGAGGTGAGTTCTACATAATCCCCAGAAATCCATTGTCTAGCTCTGGGCTAGCTCTTCAGTCCGAGGATCCTTGCAGAACCCCAGGACATCTTGCTCCCCCATGGAAGCCTTTGGGAACACCAAGAATAGTTAGTTTGGAAACTTCCCCACCAATCCCTGACACTATTAATGATATTCTGTTGTGTTTGCAAACAGGAACCTAGTATAACTGTTCTCTGAGTGACTCCACCCAGCAGCCAATGGAAAGAGATGCAGGGACCCACAGGTAAACATTAAATTGAGCTTGGGGAGTCTTCACAAAGAGTTGGGAGAAGGACTGAGGGACCTGAAGAGGAAAGGGACTCCACAGGAATACCAGTAGAGCCAACTAACCTGGACCCTTGGGGGTTCCCAGAGCCAGAAACAACCAAAGAGCAAGCACCAGATGGATGTCGGCCCCCTGCACATATGTGAAAGGGATGGTGGAATAGGGAGAGGATCTGCATGAGGTAGTCCTGGGGGACATGCTAATATTGGGATGTAAAGTGAATAAATAAATAAATTTAATAATAATAAAAAGTTAAGCTTAGCTAATAGTTCCTTCTCATCTATAAAGAACTGATTGCATCATTAACAAATGTCTTTGAAGACTTGCTCTGTGTTTGCTACTGTGCATTATAGATGAAAAGATGAGTAAGTAACACATGCTCTTTGTTCACAGATCAAAGAAAAGCAATCACACTACAATGCACTGGGTACTAAAGGTAGGCATGTAAATATTTTGGACTTTGAATTGCTTTGTTTTCACTATATGATTTCACTTTTAATATATACATTATTACCTAATATATCTAATTATTATATATGTAATAGTACATATATATTAGATATAAAGTATATATTTATCCATATATGTCTAATATATTAGATAATTATGTATATGTTATATATGTATATATTATATACTTAATATATAGATATATAAAATGGGAAATCCTTGGTAGGATGGATAAACAGGTTAACGAGAGTCTGAAGAGAGCAGTTGCTTTTCCATAGTAGTGGAAGAATTTAGCCATTCAAAACAGGAGTAGCACCACTCAATAGCACATAGAGGGTACTCATGCCTGAGGACATATTTATATGTACTTAGATGTCTAACCACACTAAATGACATAATAAAAAATGAACCATCAAACCTTCTTTTCTGTTCTAAATCCCTCCCAGTACTTTAATCTTCCATGTTTCTATATCACATACACTGAAAAGCTAACTATTCTAGTCTCACTCCACTGTCTTTACCTACTCTAAGCCATGTTATCTCCCATCTGGGTTATTACAATTAGTCTCTCTCTGCCAGTTTAATCTTAATGTTTCAATCCATCACCCTACAAGATAGATTCCATCAAATGCAAATTAAAACATGAAGTGATTTGTTGGTTGTTTTCTTAGAAAAAATTCCTAATCTCCTTACATTGGTTGAAAGATGAGTAAACTGGCTCTTGATCATCTCTCCAGTTTTATCCCCATTTCTTCTCTGATAGTTAAATGGAGCCTCTTTTAATACATCAGTATACCAACCATTCTAGATCTTTGGCAGGAGATATTTCTTTTATGTGGAGTATATGTCTTATTTTTTGATCTAAATATGATAACCTTCATCTTGGAAATATTTCCAAATATCCTCAAGAATTCAGAATTTCTTTTCACATGGCTAGCCAGTACTTTCTACATCCCTTATCATAATACTGACAGACTTTTGAGATTCCCAAAGGTGTAATAATTTACCAGGAAACTACATTTCCTATTGGCACAAAGGATAATCACATCTCTCTCCCATAATACTGCCACTGTACACTATCCATAGCACTGACTCGGTATTCTGTGGGTATCTCTTGGGTGATTTACATCAATACAGGGTGTAAGAGATAAGAGGAAAGGTATGAACTTAGGTTGCCACAACAGTCTATAGCAATGGACATAGAAAGCTTTGACTAACATAGGAGTGTTAAATAATGTTTGAGGAATGAACAGTACACTGAAATATATGCACACAATAAATTTGGCAACTGCACTGATCATTGGCACTAAGTGTGTATGTATAGCTAAGAATAGTTCCCAGTTCTAAATCTCAGATGGTAGGTGATGTTAATAAAAAAGAATGCCTCACTCCCAAAAAGTCCACCAAACTGTGTGTGGATAAAGAGCAATAAGCCTGTAGAGGCATGATATTAGTTTTGAACATATGTGGTTTGAGTGTATAATAGGAGAGCCAACTGCTGAATGAGAACTTCATCTAGAAATATCCTCTAAATAAAAGTAGACACAAAGTTAGAAGTTGGTGGTTGGTGTAGCAAAAATGGATAAGCTTTAGAAGTAAGCACATGGGATGGAAAGGAAAGCAGAGCAGATGGTGTCTACCTGTAAAGCACTACATTAAAGATTACGCACTAACGAACAAAATCCTTAGGATTTTCACTCAAAATGGAAAACTGAATATATGTCTACTTTCAGCCCCACTATAAATCATGCTACAATAAAGATCACAAATATTTCTATTCAAAGGAGACTCGGAATAGGCAGTAAAATAGCAAGATAGGAGAAGAAAGCAACACAGACCTGTGGAAGATAGACAGTGTCTAGCTATCTGAATGATAGCTGGCTGAATGAGGGGATAAGCCCACTGGAATCTTTTCCATTGCCGAGGATAGCCATGAATCACACCAACCTAAGCACCATCATAGTAAGAGGCTCAGGAAGAAATGAAGACACCTTACTCAGGGGTGGGATAAAGCTCACATACACACTCATCGCTTTTATTTAAACTTAAGCACTCATCTAAGTTTTAGCAGACAGTGTATTATAAAGCTACACTGAAAATCTCTACTATAAATTATAAAAAATTAGAGTACTTGAGTAAGACTTGAATCAGACAGATTTTTCTATTATTTTCTTTTTTATACTTTTTCATACAATATATTTTGATTATATATTTCCTTCCCAGGTATTCTCACCTCCCTACTCATCCAACTTCATGTTCTCTCTTATTCTCTCTCTCTTTCTCCACCCACAAAAAATGCGAAAATCAAAATCAAAACAACAAAACCCCAATAAGACAAAAAGTGCCAAAACAAAATGAGACAAAAACGTGTGGATGTGCACACACACACACACACACACACACACACACATACTCACTCACACACATCACAGTGATGTTATGTTGTGTTGGCCAACTATTGTTAGACATGGAACATTCCCTAAAGTGTCTTTATTATACCAAGTGACCCTCCATTAAAGAAAACTATTTTTCCATTTGCCAGCAAGTATCAATTGCAAATAGCTTCTTAGCTATGGGTAGGACCCTGTGTCTACTTCCCTTTTCAGTGCTGCCACCCCATCTGCCTTCAACCTGTGTAGTTGTTGTGCATTCTGCCTCATTTTTTATCAGTCCATATGTGTATCAATCAGTCTTTTGTCTCTGGGAGACACTGTTTCCTTGGGGTCATCCATCACCTCTGGCTCTTAGAATATTTCCACTTTCTCTTCCTGAGCATTGAGAAAAGGGTTTTGATGAAAGCACCCCATTAAGACTGAGTGATCTGAAGTATTTCATTCTCTGTACGTTGTCCAGTTGTGTATCTCTGTGTTAATTTCCATTTACTTCAGGAAGAAACTTCTCTGAGGGTTCAGAGAGACACTGATCTATGAGTATAGCAATATTTCATTCAGAGTCATTTTATTGCTATGTTACTTCAGTAGGATACTAGATTTAGATCTTCCCTAGGCCTATGACCCATCTATTCTCAGGTTCTTGGCAAGTTTAGCAGTGTCAGGCATGAGTTCTGTCTCATGGAGTAGGCTTTAAACCAAACCAGGAAGTGGTTAGTTATTCCCATAACATTTTGCCACTGTTGCACCAGTATGTCTTGCAGGAAGGTCAATATTGTAAGTGGCAGGGTTTGCAGCAGTGGTATTATTAGTATTACCTCTCTCTTTTGGTAGCATGCAGCGTCTCCTCCAGCACCACAAATGCTAATAAGTAGGGGTGAAGTTCTAGTCAAGTACCAGCTCGATTTCTCCATATTCAATGAGATGAGTAAGTGGTATCTTATAATAGGGCCTTAGTATCAAGTTATAAAGAGCAATAGCTTGGGTGTTTGGTAGGTGTCCATGGGACCCTTTTGCCCAATTACTCAATAGGCTATAACCCATTTCTGGCATTGGAAGTCTTATTTGTTGAGCCATTGCATTACCCATCATATTAACTATATTTAAATTATTTTAATGCATGTCCATATTTTAGGAAACTTCTATAGTATTAGGTTTCTGTGCAGTTTTTAAGGAGAATAAAACTACTAAGGAAATCATAATTAATATTCTTTAGGAAAAGTGAAATAAAACACTGCAACCATGAATAAGAAGAAAACAGCATTTTTAAGCAGAAAATTCCAAGACCAAATTTTAAAAAAAAACAATTTTGTTATAAGAAATAAAATTTTCAAAAGTATGAGCTTAAAGGGGAATTTAGGAAATGTTCTAGAAAATCAGACAGAAAACAAGATTAAATGAAGATGAGAAAAATACATTATGGTCTAGAGGTGATGGTAAGAGAGGACTTCCTACAGAAAGAACAGAAGACAGAGAGAGGCAGAGAGAGACTCATTGCTCTGGATTCTCAAGGACTGTAACAATAAGCCAAACTGAATGACCAAAACAACAGAAATTTATTCTACCATAACTCTAGGTGCATGAAGTCCAGAATAAATTTTAGTAGGTCAACGGCAATGTGTTAACTGCTTCAGGGGACCCTTAATCAGCTTTCTTGTATTTTTCAACTGATGGAAACTGCTTAAGCTCTTTGGTTAGTGGAACTTCCCTCATCCTCAAACAGCTTAACTTTATATTACTGTCACCATATTACCTTCTTTGTAACTATGACTCCTCCAATGTCCCTCCAGTCACACCAGGTCTATTCATACAACCAGGGTAATTCTCTCATCTTAAGAGACATAAACTTATAATATCTAGGAAGTCCTTTCTGCTATATCAGCTGACACATCCCTCCTCAGCATGGTAAGACAGGGTATTGATTAACTAAATTTTATTCCAAATAGTCATGAAAAGTTTCCATAAATGAAGAGTTTTAGTCTCAAACTTGAAAGACACATCACTCTACACTGATGCAGGATATTTGATCACACTGTGAACTGAAGATTATGTTATTTACTAGAAAAAAAGCCTGTTTCCAGTTGTGGTGTTACTCAGCTTTAGCACACACCTTTAATCTCCCTGGCTGGAATAAAGACATGCTTAGTCTACACTTTTAGTTCCAAACAATGAAGGTAAAGTTAGTTTGTAGAAGGAAGCAGCCATGTTTAAAAGTGATGTCTTATAAAGAGGTAGACGAGGTGACATATCAGAGGAAGACTTGACAGAATAGGATGTGCTAAACTCTCACAAGAGCAGATAAAACAGAGAAGCTACTTAAGAGAGCAACAGAGAAAGAAAAAAAAAAGGCTTGAGGTAGGCAGTTTTAATAGGAGAGTTTTATAGAGACATGTTGAAGAAAGAACAAGCTAGACACAGGTGAAGACAGAACAAGCCATGGGGCAAGCCATGGAATGAGAAGGAGCCAGAAGATTAGAACAAATCTCCAGAGATAGTTTGAGGCCAAGTAGAACAAAAAGAGAGAAGCCAGATTGAATCAATCTGCTTGGAGAGGATTTTAAGCCAGACCAGCAGAGTTGAACCAGCCAGCCAGAATCCAGAAATAAGTAGTAAGTGTTAGCTTATTCAGTAGTTAAGTCGCAGAAGCTGAAAACATTTTAGGTCTAGATTAGATTGTGTCGAGGCTAGATGCTTCAGTACTAAGACTAGGTGAGCAGTAATCCTCCAAGATGACAGTTGCATTAGGTGAATAACAGATACTGTTAGCCAGCCCAGTGGCTCTGGTTCCTTCCGGTCTCTCTGGGTTGGTGTCCTGAGCAGACCTTGGGCACAAGCTCTGCAGCCAGTCCCAAAACACCCAGAGAAAGCTCCACTCCCAGGCGCTCTGATACACTCAGAATCAGAGGTGAGGAGGACCCAACATCTGTCCCAACACTGGAAGTAACTGGTACCAGCGGGACCAGGCACACAGAAACTCCACCAGCCCAGTGGCTCTGGTTCCTTCTGGTCTCTCTGAGTTGGTGTCCTGAGCAAACCTTGGGCACAAGCTCTGCAGCCAGTCCCACAACACCCAGAGGAAGCTCCACTCCC
>NW_022196899.1:35542748-35551293 GCF_008632895.1 Mastomys coucha | reverse complement strand
CAACACAAACCAAGGTCACTTGCCATCATCAGAACCCAATTCTCCCACTATAACAAGTCCTGGACACATCATTACATTGGAAAAGCAAGAATCAAATATAAAATCACTTCTCATGGTGATGACACAGGGCTTTAAGAAAGATATAAATAGCACCCTCAAAGAAATACAGAAGAACACAGGTAAACAGCTAGAATCCCTTCAAGAGGAAATGCAAAAATCTCATAAGAACTACAGAAAAATACACTTAAACAGGTGAAGGAAATGAGCAAAACCATCCAGAATCTAAAAATGGAAATAGAAACAATAAAGAAATCAGAAAGAGAGACAACCCTGGAGATACAAAACCTAGGAAAGAAATCAGGAGTCATAGAGGCAAACATCACCAACAGAATACAAGAGATAGAAGAGAGAATCTCAGGCAGAAAACACCATAGAAAACATTGACACAACAGTCAAAGAAAATGCAAAAAGCAAAAAGTTCCTAAACCCAAAACATCCAGGAAATCCAGGATGCAATGAGAAGACCAAACCTAAGGATAATAGGTATAGAAGAGAGTGAAGATTACAAATGTAATGAGCCAGTACATATCTTCAACAAAATTATAGAAGAAAACTTCCCTAACGTAAAGAAAGAGATGTCCATGAACATAGAACAAGCCTACAGAACTCCAAATAGACGGGACCAGAAAAGAAATTCCTCCTGTCACATAATAATCAAAACACCTAATGCACTAAACAAAAAAGAATTTTAAAAGCAGTAAGGGAAAAAGGTCAACTAACATATAAAGGCAGGCCTATCAGTATTACACCAGACTTCTCACCAGAGACTATGAGAGCTAGAAGATCCTGGGCAAATATCATACAGACCCTACAAGAACACAAATGCCAGCCCAGACTTCTATACCAAGCAAAACTCTCAATTACCATAGATGGAGAAAACAAGATATTCCATGACAAAACAAAATTTACACATTATCTTTCCACAAGTCCAGCCCTACAAAGGATAATAGTTGGAAAACATAAGGAGGAAAACTACACCCCAGAAGATGCAAGAAAGTAATCTTTCAACAAATCCACACAAACCTAATTCCACCTCTTACAACAAAAACAAGAAGTGACAATTACTTTCTCTTAATATGAAAATTAATATTACCAACATATCCTAATTGATTGAAATCCAAAAATATGAGGAATTAGAAATTTGTTGATTGTTATCCAATGGTCTCTCTAATTTGGTAATTGGAGAAACAGGTCCAATATTGTACAATCTATATACACTTTCAGCTTGTTAGTTTGTGACAGTGTCTGGCTGTGTACAACATAAGGGTCTTGAAATCTTGCTTTCTCCTATCTCAGACTCTCTATTAATAGTATTGTTCATTTCATGTTTTTACACTATACTATGGTTTTCAGAACAGCTTATATATTTCAAAAGTATTTATATAACCAAAAGAAACATAAATGATTAACTAGGGAGGTGGTTTCTAAGAAAACAAGAAAGTGAGACTGAATGCTTTGCTTGATGTTTGTAACTCTTGTATCAAGGTTGAAGAAGAGGACTTTATAAGTTACTCTTTCTCTGAGATGAATGCTTTTCCAAATTATCACAGCTCATGAACCAAATTCTTACCCTTACCTAATGTCTGTACCACCCTCCAAGCAGAACCATTCTTCATTGAAACAGTTGGTGAAAGACTTTATGGATAGACCATCTAATTACATACACTATTTCTTAAATGTATGTAACCTGTTCTCTGTGGGCTGAGAATAAAGTCACTCACTCAAGTCAAGTAGCTTTGACCATAGCAGGAAGTCTGTATCCAAAAATCGTGCCTACAATTCATTTCTTGGTGCAGCAGAACTGTCAACTCTCAGCTTAGCTATGATGGAGGTAAAATCCTTTGCTGTTGTGAGGGTCATTGAAGTACAGCCTTATTACAATGAAATCCAATGTCTAAAAATTGTTTTTATTTTGGGCTTGTACCACAGTAAGAGCCAAGATTTTAAACTCTACTAAATACAAAACAAACAAAAAGACTTTATATATTCATGTTCATTTAAGAAAATACTAGTTGTGATGTATTATTTTGAAATATACAGTTAATATGTTTGGAGTTATTTAAAATTTATATTGAGAAAAATGTATTTTCACTATTGCTGTAGACGAGCATCTACATAAGACTGTTAAATTGATTGTTGTTTTATATCAAACAACTTTTATAATACTTATTTTTATTGTTATAATATTTTATAAATTTTAAGGAGTATGACAAAAAAGATAATGTAGGTATTGAAGGGGGGGTCTCTGGGAGGAATTGGGATACAAAAGGAAAAACAAGAATGTGATTTAATTCTATTTAATTAAAATACGTTTTTAAATGTTAACAAATTCAGATAAATTGAAATCATGTAACTTTTCTCTTCATAATGCAATAAAAGTTAAAAAATATAAAAGATACTGTTAAACTCCACAACCAGGATGAAAGCAGAGCCAAAACAAACCCCAGCACAATGAAAACTCAGAAGACAATATAATTCAGTCACCTCACCATCCTCAAGAGCATATTGGATGTTAGAAGACAGTCAGGCAATAGTTGAGATTTTTAAGGAAAGTTATTTCCACCCAAGTATTCAGCAACCAACTAATCTACTGTTCAAGTGTGAACTTATTGTAATCCTGATAACAGAACCTGAGAAATACATTACAAAAAGTAAAACTTCAGAGTCAGATCTCTCATGGGTTAAAACTGTTAAATGCCAGCAAAACAAGCACAGCAGTATACCAACCAAGTAAACAATCAGATCCCATTCCTTCTCAGAATACAAGTTTGGCTTAACATTTGAACCACAATCAGCACGCATTTCTACAACAATAGGATAAAGTGAAATTAATATTATATATTGATATTTATGTGGTGGTTGAAATGAAAATAGCACTCTATAGGCCCATAGATCTGAATACTTGGTCATCAGGAAGTGGCACTATTTGAAAAGTGTAGTTGGAGGCCTTGTTGAGGCCTACTTGCCACTAGATGGGCTTTGAGGCTTCAAAAGCCCATGCCAGGCCCAGGGGCTTTCTCTTCTCTATCCCTGTAGATTAAATTTAGAACACTCACCTACCTCTCTACAACCATGGCCTCATACTCTGCACTATGACAAGAATAGACTAAACCTCTGAAACTTTAAGTAATCCTCAATTAAATGCTTTCTTTTATAAGAGTTGCTATGGTCGTGGTATCTCTCTACAGCAATAAAACACCTACTAAGACAATATATCACTAAACAAAGAAAGCAATAAATAAAATTCAACATCTAATAAAAGTTCAATATCCATTAATACTAAAAACTCCTGAAAAGCTAGCATTAAGAAAATTCTGATTTCTCAAACTGTGTGCAGTCACTAAAGAAAAGTTATATGTCTCCCTAAGACAATAGAGATAAATATAAATGAACAAACAAACAAATAAGACTCATCAGTATCATTATGTGTTGAGTACTGTTGAGGGTGTTCTACACTACAGTAATACTAGATGAACATATAATTAAAATGCAACATTTGAAATTGTCATTGTTTATATATGATACTTTACGCATTTAGAAAATCAAAATGATACAGAAAACAAATTATTTGAATGGCTAAATTGAGTAAGAGTTTTGGATACATACAAAAATTAGTTAAACATATAAAAAATTAGTTGTATTTTATATACTATCAACAAATAACTGATGAATGACATCTTAATAACATCCTTAAAAACCATCAAAACTTTGGGATGAAAACAAGATTAAATAAAATTAAAACAAAAAGTATAATAAAGTCAGCATAAGTTAAAGAAAACCACTAAACAAGGAGCCATAAACAGTAGTGACAGAAATTACAGGAGATCTAAGTCAGAGAAATGGTGTTTGTGAATATGAAGAATCAAAACTATTAAAATATAAATTCTTACTCAAAGAAGTTCTAGGTTTGATTCTGTCTCAAAGAATGTTGTTGCTTAGTTTGGTCTGGTATGGTTTCAGGTTGATTGGTTTGGTCTCATTTGGTCTTATGACATTGCAAGCTGAGTTTTTAAATGTACATGACATTCAAGTGAGCCTAAATAACCATGGCCAAGTCAGTCATCAGTGGGAGGAGAGGCCCTTGGCCCTGTGAAGGTTCTATGCCCCAGTGTAGGGGAATGCCAGGGCCAGGAAGCAGGAAAGGGTAGGTTGGTGAGCAGGGGGAGTGGGGAGGGAACAGTGTTTTTTTGGTTGTTTGTTTGTTTGTTTTTGAGTTTTTTCTTTTTCTTTTTTTTTTGGAGGAGAAACTGGGAAAGGAGATATCATATGACATGTAAATAATGAAAATATCTAATAAAAAATATTTCTTGCAAAAAAAAATAACCAAGATACCCTTAAAGAATTAAATCAGAGAATTTATAGGTCTAGACATCAAACTCACTATAAATCTACAGCTACCAAGACAATGTTAATGGTCCTGACAGACAAATAGATCAAGAGACGAGAGGAGAGGAGTGATGAAGATCCACAACGTAGCCATCTGATTTACCTCAATGGTGCTACAGCACCATTCAGTAGAACACATCTAGCTATTCTCATAAATATTGCTAGATATTGGATATCCATATGAGAAATAAATCTTGATCCTTGTTTTATGCCTCATGCAAAAGTAATTTTAGAGAGATGTGCCATTAGAGAGGTGCAAGTATTAAATGTAAATTATTTTTTAAATCTTCTACAAGAAAATGTGAGGTATTTTATATACGAGTCATATGTATAACATTAAACAAGTGAAAAGTACTGCAATCAGTATTACATAAATTAATCACAAAAAGGCCGTTTCCATATATATACATATACTTATACATATACATATACACATACATATATACATACACATACATATACATATACATATATATGAAAATACACATACATATATATACATATATGAAAATACATATTACTTAATAATACTTTAGTTTTTCACAGATAAAATTAATTAATGCCAAAATCACAGTAATATTAGCCTGTAAGATGTTTTACTGAATGATATTGGGAACTAACCCTTTTAACTAATGGAGGCATTATATGTGTTAATTTGGGTGGCTTATAAGACACATATACATTTGTAAAAGCATTATTAAAGATTTGTGCAACTTACGGTATATGTAACAATTGTATCTGTATAGAAAAGCAGCCCATACTGGAGCAAATGGAAAAGATGCCTCCAGAAACAATGATTTATTGGGGGCTAGAATGATAGTTAAGTTGTTAAGAGCACTGGGTGTTCTTCCAGATGACCCAGGTTAGATTCTCAGCACCCATATGTTGTCTCACAACCCTGTGTCACTCAAATTCCAGAGAATCTGACACTGCCTTCTACCCTCCTTGGACACTAGACATATACATCGTGCACAGGCATACATGCTTCAAGAACACCCGTACACAAAAAAATAAGAATAAATAAACCTTTTTAAAATAATTTGTGGAGTATCAGACCATATGAGCAACTAACAAGGGAGTTAAATTTATTTTTTGAAAAGGTTCATTGAAGAGCAACTACAAAACCAAATAAATGAGATGTTTGTTTGTGAGAACATGAAAAGTAATTTAGAACAGGTAACATGTAGTTTACTAACTTAGCTTTCTGAACCTACCTGGCTATCACTGTGAAATCACTGGAAATTCCTTTATCCAATTTCATAAAGGAACTTCATTGAAAAGGGGTCAGGGAGTGTGTATCATATATATATATATATATATATATATATATATATATATATACATACATACATATATACATACATATGTATATATATATCATATGTGATAAGTATATCACATATGAATGTACATATTTGAGTATGTCTGTATATGAATATATATATATGTGTATGTATGTATATATGTATATATGATGGAGACATGAAGAAAAAAGAGCAGTAGCTCTGTCCTATAGTGGGAAGGTAAGAGATGACCACTGAAATAGAACAACTAAATTCAGCACTATAAACATTTTATTAGGAGCATCAAATAGCTACATAGGCGTGAGTTCACTCATTGGGTAGACGAGAATGGGAAGTATATCTGCAGACTGATTCTTCTATAGTAATCCTAAAAAAATATTTCAGTTCTTTAAATGAAATGCACATCCAATTTTCATTTAAATAAAGTCTTCAAAATTTTTTGAAAGAAGATGGAAATGAGAAAAGAAAAAGTACCAAGAGATGATTGGAGTCAAAAGGTAAAGTTCAGAAGAACTAATGGCTGGGGTGAGTGACAGATTGCTGCTGATAATGGCCTGGCTAGAATACCTCAAGGTTTTCAAATTAAGTTTTCAATACTACACCCTTATACTTTAACCCTATCATTTTTCTAGAGCAAGACAACCTTTCTTTTCCAAATTCCCCCTTTTAATGCAGAATGTTTTAAATAATTTGTGAAGCATTCTGTCAGTATTTTATGCTTGCTGGAAAAGGAAATTTCTTGCTTGCTTGCTGTTACATTAGCTCTCAACACACTCAACAGAGGATTTATTACTTATTAGAGAAAATAGCATTCCCTGTGAGTCTTCAGGAATTACAAACAATTACAGAAAAGAGAAGTGTCTCCATTACCTAAAGGACGGTAATGACGGAATCTGCTATTGAATATGCCAGCACGAACCCATAGTTTCCGGGGCAAGCAGCATCTTTCCCTTCATTCTGGCTGATAGGAGATGATGCAGTATTCCATTATCCACAATGACAAGTGATTTATTGGGATACTTTCTTTCTTCCAAACGTTTTAAACCATTGTTTTTCCCCCAATTGCACTGATTTTTCATCTTAGTGCATGTGTGGGACCGTGAGCATTTGAGTGGTGATTTAGAAGAAAAGAGAATCAGCTGCAGAGATCCTGTCACTTCGTTCACTCCACATTACAAATTCACAAACTGGAGTCTCCACACCACATGCCAGAATGGCTCTTACTTAGGCATATTTTATCTTGTTTTTACTTTTTAAAAAAACTTTTATTGCATTATGATGAGAAAAGTTACATGATTTCAATTTATCTGAATTTGTTAACATTTAAAAACGTATTTTAATTAAATAGAATTGAATCACATCCTTGGTTCCCTTTTGTACCCCAACTCCTCCCAGAGACCCCCTCTTCAATACCTACAATATCTTTTTTGTCATATTCCTTAAAATTTATAAAATATTATAACAATAAAAATAAGTATTATAAAAGTTGTTTGATATAAAACAATCAATTCAACAGTCTTATGTAGATGCTCGTCTACAGCAATAGTGAAAATATATTTTTCTCAATATAAATTTTAAATAATTCCAAACATATTAACTGTATATTTCAAAATAATACATCACTACTAGTATTTTCTTAAATGAACATGAATATATAAAGTCTTTTTATTTGTTTTGTATTTAGTACAGTTTAAAATCTTGGCTTTTACTGTGGTACAAGCCCAAAATAAGAACAATTTTTAGACACTGGGTTTCATTGTAATAAGGCTGTACTTCAACGACCCTCACAACAACAAAGGATTTTACCTCCATCGTAGCTAAACTGAGAGTTGATAGTTCTGCTGCTCGAAGGAATGAATTGCAGACTCAATTTTTGGATACAGACTTCCTGCTATGGTCAAAGTTATTTGACTTGAGTGAGTGACTTCATTCGAAACCCACTGAGAACAGGTTACATTCATTTAAGAAATGGTGTATGTAATAACGTCTATCCATAAAGTCATTCGCCCAACTGTTTCAATGAAGAATGGTTCTGCTTGGAGGGTGGCACACACGTTAGGTGAGGGTAAGAATTTGGTTCATTAGCTGTGATAATTTGGAAAAGCATTCATCTCAGAGAAAGAGTAACTTATATAGTCCTCTTCTTCAAACTTGATACAAGAGTTACAAAGATCAAGCAAAGCATTCAGTCTCACTTTCTTGTTTTCTTACAAACCACTTCCCTAGTTAATCATTTATGTTTCTTTTGGTTATATAAATACTTTTGAAATATATAAGCTGTTCTGAAAACCATAGTATAGTGTAAAAACATGAAATAAACAATACTACTAATAGAGAGGCTGAGATAGGAGAAGCAAGATTTCAAGACCCTTATGTTGTACACAGCCAGACACTGTCACAAACATACAAGATGACTGCATATAGATTGTACAATATTGGACCTATTTCTCCAATTACTAAATTAGAGAGATCATTGGATGACAATCAACAAATTCCCAATTCCTCATATTTTTGGATTTCAAACTATTAGGATATGTTGGTAATATTAATTTTCAAATTAATATATTAAGAAAAAGTAATTGTCACTTCCTGTTGTTTTTGTTGTAAAAGGTGGAATTAGGTTTGTATGGATTTGTTGAAAGATTACCTTCTTGCTTCTTCTAGGGTGTAGTTTTGCTCCTTATGTTTATGTTTTCCATCTATTATTCTTTGTAGGGCTGGACTTGAGGAAAGATAATGTGTAAATTTTGTTTTGTCATGGAATATCTTGTTTTCTCCATCTATGGTAATTGAGA
>NW_022196899.1:35538463-35541879 GCF_008632895.1 Mastomys coucha | reverse complement strand
ATTTCTTTGAGGGTGCCATTTATGTCTTTCTTAAGGTCCTGTATCATCATCATGATAAGTGATTTTAGTTATGAATCTTGCTTTTCCAGTGTGATGGTGTGTCCAGGACTTGCTATGGTGGAATTGGGTTCTGATGATGGCAAGTGACCTTGGTTTGTGTTGTTTATTTTCTTATGCTTGCCCCCTGCCATCTGGTTAACTCTAGTGCTACTTGCCCTTGCTAAATCTGATTGGAACCTGTCCTTCCTGTGATCCTGGTTGTGTCAGAACTCCTCAGAGTCAAGCTGCCTCTGTGAACCTGTGATTCTGAGATCCTGTGATCCTGGGCTTGTTCAGAGCACCTGGGAGTGGAGCTTCCTCTGGGTGTTGTGGGACTGGCTGCAGAGCTTGTGCCCAAGGTCTGCTCAGGACACCAAACCAGACAGACAGGAAGGAACCCGAGTCACTGGGCTGGCAGAATTCCTGTGTGCCTGGTTTGGCTAGTCCCAGTTACTCCCAGTGTTGGGACAGATGTTGGTTCCTGCTCACCTCTGATCCTGGGTGTGTCAGAGTGCCTGAGAGTTGAGCTTCCTCTGGGTGTTGTGGGACTGGCTTCCGCCCAAGGTCTGCTCTGGATCCCAGCCCAGACAGACTGGACTTAGGCATATTTTAAAATGGTCTGAGTCTAAAAGTAACCAGATGGTGAGGAAACTCACTGCTGCAATAATACTCCCCCTGAGTCTGCTTTCTAAGATATTGTTTCAGGAAAAATTACTGTGAGGGAGCATGATATTTTTGCCAAAAGAGAAAATCATCTTAAAACAGGATTTCCCAGCAGTGAAAGGCAGAGAGAGCAGATTAAAGCCCTGGTAATGTAACAGTGATGATTACACTTGGGCTACTTTTCAGGCCCCAAATCCCAGTGTCCATTGCTTTGCCCTCCAGAGATGTCAGATGGATCAGAGAACCTTCAGAGAAGCATCTCTTCTAAAGCCCAAATGAGAAAAACTAAATTTCCTTCTGCCAGGCACCTTGGTGCACACCTTTAAAGACAGTACTTGGGAGACAGAGTCAGGAGAATCTCTGTGAGCTGGAAGGCAGCCTGAATTCTAGGCCAGCCAGGGTTACATAGTTAAGAACTTGTCCCAGAGAGACCAGGATGAGGATGGAGAATCCTCCAGTGGCCTGACTTACATTCCCCTTCACTGTTACAGTGGCCGAGAGTCATTAAGTCTTCAGGTGTGAGCTGCTGATGGGGCTATAGAAAGCAGAGTCCACTCAGGCTTGAACGCCAGCATCTTTTTTGACAAATTGACCATATTTCATAGTTAAGGACATTTTACCTGTGCTTTGTGGATGTGCAAAAGCAAAGCTGTGAAACAATACAGACCCACTCAGGTGTGTTTCTCATTGTCAATCATCTTTTGTAATTTGTTGCTTACTGAAATTTAAAAGAGTAGATGCATGAAATAAGGAAAACTGAAATGAAAATATAACATTAAAGGTAACAAGTGGTGTGGTTTCAGCTGCTTTTTATGTCAAGCTTTATAATCTAGCAAAAGGGAAGCTTAACATACTGCCATCAAAACTCTAGGTCAGGGAATAAAAGCATTAGCTTGTGAGGTACCTGCCCAAGCAGATATGAGTAAATTATTTGATCACCATAAAGTAGGCTTTATCATATGTCCAAAAGCATTTCAAAGCTAGGGAAGGTGAACTCTAAATATCCTAACTTCAAAAAATCTTGGCT
This sequence comes from Mastomys coucha, assembly GCF_008632895.1. Taxonomy (NCBI): domain Eukaryota; kingdom Metazoa; phylum Chordata; class Mammalia; order Rodentia; family Muridae; genus Mastomys; species Mastomys coucha. The sequence continues at coordinate 35,540,150 of NW_022196899.1, read as the reverse complement.
TTTTGTTGCAATGACCACAATCACCATTATCATACTAATCTTAGATTTTATCTACAGCCATTTTTCAGAAGCAAAGGGGAAGGTGGATGGGGTTAAGAACTCGTGGAGGGGAGACCAGGAAGGGGGATAACATTTGGAATGTAAATGAATAAAAGGATTAATAAAAAATAAAATAAATGTTTATGTTTATAGAGGATAAGAATAAGTTAACCAAAACTAAGGATTATGAGGAATCTTTATGGAAGCATATATTTTTAAGTTAATTTAAAATATATAACTTGTAAAAGGTAATTTAAACACAGATGCCCTGCTTGAGTGAACAATGTTTCCCCCAGAATAACATTGTGGGTTATTAAGTGAAAATCTCAGGGCCATGCATGAGTCTACTCTACAAATGCACAAATAACAAGTTATTGTTCTACGTTGCCCACCATAACTAGCAAGAAAGACCTTATGACCGAAGACACATCACACTTGGTTTAAGGATATAAAAAGGGAAGTTGGAACTGACCTGAAACTATCCTTCCTGGCTCCCCTAGTGTTGGGAAGTGCCGTGCATTGCTATCAGAGTCTTATCCATCTGTAAACCCTGAATGCTACAAAACTAACTTATCAGGCAAGACACCCAGGTATGAAACTGCCAAGAATAAATAAAAGCTAGTCAAGATAAATAAATTTTGTGTTTAGCATTAATCTCTAACTTTTACAGATTTAAAAATCATATTTGAAAAGAATACTAGAAAATTCAATAATAAAATATACTTTAGATTTTTGGTGAGGTATTAAATTTACAAGTAAATTAATAAAAGCATGCACATAGAATACTCTAATGAAAGCAAATATGTATATAATCTTGATTTCAAGTCCATTGTTCAAAGAACTGGCTAGATAGCCCAGGAAATAGCGGTACAGTTCAGATCTGGGTATCAGGAGTTCAATCCCAAGAATTTACATAAAAGTGAAAAGAGAGAATCAAATCTACAAAATTCCATCTAATCACCAAATACAAAATATAACACATGTACCCTCCCACACACATCATATATACATACATAGTAAACACATGCACATATAATGATAAAGTGTTAAGTAAGATTGTTTTAAGCTTATATTAAGATACAAATAATAATGAAAAGGTTGCTAAAATTAACTAGAACTTGAAAACAAAATTGAAAGACAAAATGTCAATGTCAAATGTGCAAGAAAATATATCTTTAAATTTAGTATATGATAAACACACAGGAAGTGAGAAACACAAAGAAAATATACATATTATGAATGGTACATATATGAGGTAATTTTTATCAATTGTCAAATTTCAGTGCTTTGTAGTAATATTCAGTCTGCTTCTGTGTCAAGATATAAATATTCATCAAAAATATTATTACTTATGAGTAGATCATCTTTTCCTGTATTTACATAGTTGTAAATACATAGAAATATACATTACTTCAGTAATGAAAAATAACTTACAAATATAACTATATATTTTGAATCAGAAGTTCCTTGGGCCCAGAGCTAGGCTACAACATAATGAACACAAATTGATCTAGAAAAATGTATTTATCCTAGCCTTTAGAATTGCCACTGTGGGAAAAATTTCCTAAAGAGAACACCACTAGCTTATGCTCTAAGATCAAGAATTAACAAATGAGACCTCATAAAATTGCAAAGCTTCTGTAAGGCA
>NW_022196899.1:35526630-35537869 GCF_008632895.1 Mastomys coucha | reverse complement strand
AATTCTTAGGGAAATGGATGGATCTGGAGAATATCATCCTGAGTGAAGTAACACAATCACAAAAGAACCCACATGGTATGCACTCTCTGATAAGTGGCTATTAACCCAGAAGTTCGGAATAATGGAAGAACAACCCACAAATCACAAGAAACTCAAGAAAAAGGAAGACCAAAATGTGGACATTTCATTCCTTCTTAAAAGGGGGAACAAAATACCCATGGAAGGAGTTGCAGAGACTAACTATGGAGTAGAGACTGAAGGAAGGACAAGCCAACCTGATATAGCTATCTCCTGAAAGGATCTGACAGTACCTGACTAATACAGATGTAGAGGCTCACAGCCATCCATTGAACTGAGTATAGGGTCCCCAATGAAGGAGTTAGAGAAAGGACTAATGAAGCTGAAGGGTTTGCAGCCCCTAGGAGGAACAACAATATGAACTAACTAGTACCCTCAGAGCTCCTAGGGACTCAACCACCAACCAAGGAGTATACATGGTAGGACTGATTGTTCTGGCAGCATGTGTATAGTAGAGGATTGCAAAATCAATCATCAATGAGAGGAGAGGTCTTTGGCCCTGTGAAGGTTCTGTGCCCCAGTGTAGGGGAATGCCAGGGCCAATAAGTGGGAGAGGGTGGGGTGTGGCAAGCATGGGAAGAGTGGAGCCAACAGGGGTTTGTTCTTGTTTTTGTTTGTTTGTTTGTTCCTGGGAGGGGAAACTGGGAAAAGAAAAATCATATAATATGTAAATAAAGAAAATATCTAATTAAAAAAAAAAGAATTGCCACTGTGTAGTGAGTAATTCTACTAAAGTAGAGAAAGAAAAATGTGACAAGAACATGAACACGTATTTAAAGCAATGTGTCCAAAGTATGTTAACCAGGATCTCAAAATGACATCCTACCAACTACTTGTGCTGCTACCAAATTTAAAGTTCCAAGTTTTATTTCACTCAAAATTTGTGATTGGATATGATTAAGTGTGTCTGTGTTGTTTATCATTACCCTCTGAATTGCAGCATGGGAGAGAAGCTTGTAAAGACTAGGGAAGGGGAAGCTCCTGAAGACTCAACAGGTTCTAATAGGAGGTTCATTAATGCTCAAGAAAGGACAACACACAAGTCTCCGGAAGTCTCTGATATACAGCAGATTCACAAGGCCTCTTCCTCCTCAAGGCTTTATGAGCAGTAGACACTGCTGAGGAGAGGAGACGGTTCAAACTGCCATGCTGCTTACAAGTCATTAAAAAGAAGTCTACGGTTCCAATTTTCCTGGGTCATCAACCAGAGTGGAGCGGGATTTCAGTGGTGCATGTGCCTTTGAGACACTGACAGTCCTATAAGTTACCCATTTCCCTGTAGATAACCCCAGTAAACCCATTGCTTTATTAAGTTGGACAATGGTGGTGCTGTTATTTTGTTCAGTCATAGGTTCCCTATCTAGGGTGAGTAGACATTGGTTCATGTCTCCTCAGGAAAATTGTTACACAACAGCCCTCAAAGAGTCCATGAAATTTAATCCGTGCTTTGAGGTCTAAAAAAAAAAAGGCAAAGAACCTAATTATAATATTTAGTGGTGGTACTTGGGAACACCATAAAGATTAGGTAAATTAATCAGTGTGAAATACAGTGATCGAATCCTACTTTTCAAGGAGAGACATAGAGACCACAGAGACATGTGCACCCTGTTTCTTACAATATGATGCACCTCAGGATTCTTCCAGCAACATCATTACTAAATGGGGACCTTTGGTCTTGGCCCTTCACATCACTATGTACAAAACAAACATATTTTTCTATACAAAGTAGCTTGCCTTGGGTGTTTTATCATGGAAATGTAAAACAGATTAATCCCTCATTCAAGCAAAATATTTTGAGGGTTGACAAGATGTCTCAGAGGGTAAGGTGCTTAATGCCAATCCTGACAAAATTCAATCCCTACCATTCTCTGACATCCACAATGTGCTACAGTAGATAGTACAAGAATAGACAGATAAATATATAAATAAAATGTAGCAAAAATACTTTTAAAGTAGTTTTTTCAATGTCTGCTCTTCTGCTACATCCTATTCACAAGACCGTATTTCTGAAGCCTCAAGTCTAACATATAAAGCCATATGTACCATACGTCCTCTTTAAATGCTTGTGTCTTTATAAAACCATTCCCTTTTGTCACAAATATGTCTCCAGTCTCTTTCTAAACAAGTTTTGACATTCTTATATTCAAACGTATGTTATTGTTTTGTTGAAGTTTTAAACTGTTACTTTAGTCTTGACTATAAAAACATTGTTTGCAATCTTATGCTTCATGAAGCACTTTGGGAATTTAACAAGTCAATAAATACACACTGAATTCCAAAACAAAATGAGCATCTCACAATGATAGCTTTAAATAAACGCAGATGGTGTCATTATTTCAAAAAGAAGCTATTAAAGAGAAGACTAAGAAAGTGTTTATTGTCACATAAAAAATGAGGTCACAAAGTCAGGTGTGTATGTGTGTATATCTGGAGGGAATGAAGGGAATACATGTGATCAAAATACAACATATAAAATTGTCAAAGACATAATAGAAACAAAACTGTAGCAACACAGAGAAAAAGCTTCTCAAGATTCCTGCAAAAAACAAAAATGAAGAATTACAGTAGTTGTCATCTAAGATCTTATCTATCTCTTATATGGTAATGTTCTTCACCAATGTCACGTACACACGTCTTTACATATAGGGTTTATCATGTTCATAATGGCAATGAGGATGTCACTAAGTCAGGGCCAGAATGGTAAGCTTACAAAGAGCTTGTAAGGTGTAGCACAACATGATGTACCCAGCTCATGTCACTGCAAACATGCAGTAGAAACAGAGAGGAGACCAGAAGCCCAGGAAACAATATTAATTCCCTTTATTTTGTCTGTCCAATGCTTGCAGTTGATACAACTTAGTACTGTGCATGCTAACAAAAGAAATGCTTACAGAATTCACCTCTATTAACAGAAAGTGAACAATGAAGGGTAGATTCAAAGGCAAACACAACATTGTGTGTGTGTGCATGAGTATATGTATGTGTATGTGTGTATTTGTATAAGCATGTGTGTGTGTGTGTGTGTGTGAGAGAGAGAGAGAGAGAGAGAGAGAGACAGAGAGAGACAGAGAGAGAGAGAGAGAGAAAGAATAGTAAGTGAGCTTATATAAGCAAAGCACTTAGGTTTTACCATAAGCATAAGTGCTCAATAAATATTCATTACCATTTTTCCTACATATATATACTTGAGAATAACTGTCAAAAACTTGATTGATTATGGTGGCTGATTAAGGTAAGAAGAAACAACTAATTTCTTCTAAAACTCTCTAATCACCACATCAGAGAATAGAGATATAAATCTAAAGTGAATTCTCTCCAGAACCATTTACCTATTTTTTCAAAAAGGGAACAAACATATTTTGTATACCTATTCTAACACTTTGTCAGATAATCACAATTGATTTATCTCTATCACTCAAGGTTTTAATCTATCAATCAGGAACAAATTATTTCATCATATTTACATATTTCTTCTCCTAACTCAGGCTCAGAAAAATCTGTTTACATCTTGTAATAAAGTTGTTAGCCTTCTGATTTTAAGGCTTGTTAATTTTCTGCCTTATCATGTGTAGGAATGATAAGGAAGGAATTACAAAATGCAGCTTTAAAGGATAATCTGGTCCTGAGACAAGCAAGGGAGCCAACATGTGCTAGAACTTTTTTTTTCTTACAGCTTTAGTACTGTCATGTACCAGGAGTTCAACTCATAATCATTTAATAAAGTGAACATTTGTAGTCTTAAACAATGTTAGGAAAATAACACGCTATTAAAAGTTAAAACCCTACTTGCACTAAATATGTTTTAAAAAAAAAATCCCAAAAATATTGTAAGGAGGTCCAAGCTTAGGAGGGAGTATTGTGTAAGTTAATGTAAGTAATGAACCTTTCATGTGAAATGATGTAGTGTCACAACTCATTTGCATCCCACTTAAAGTGTAATTAAGTTTCCCTGACAGCATGGCTTATGGCTAGAAGAACCGACCTGGATGCTAAATTAATCCAGAGTCCCTTAGTTAATAACACTCAGCAAAGAAAACTTTATACACTTTAATTTAAAGTTCCCAAACTTCCACTTACAGAAGTGTGTAACAAGCACGAAACAAAGAAAACTTAGGAAATTAGTGGCAGATTGACAGATAGATCCAATCACTAAAATACCTTTAAAAAAATAACTTTGATGAATCACGACATAACAAAGTAATATTTCCTCTCCAGCCAAGAAAGTAGATGTTCTGGGGCAGGGGGAGATTTAAATTTTTCTGTACCATCTTTCTAAATCACAGCATGTTTTCACACTTAAATTTGAATTGTTAGCAATTTTAAAATTTATAACCTAGCTGGCTGTCCAGAGTAAGTGCTCAGAAGTTATAATATTCGTCTTTTATCAAGTCTTTCAGTACTTGCATACTTCATGTACATTTCCATCTGCAGTTGAAGCATCAATAAATTTTCATGTGTTGCTGGTATGATTGTTTATTTGTTTTGCTAAGGATATTTACTTTTTATTATTTAAAAAAGTCTTCAGTATCCTTCGCCGGGGGAAAAATGAAAATTAAAAGTACTTTGGGATTCCAATTCCCAGTCAGAGTAACTATCTAGAAAACATATGACAAAAAAAATCCTGGTGAGGGTGTGGGGGAAGAAGCCTTATTCACTACAGGGGGAGTGTAACCCAGTACAGACACTATGAAAATCATATGTAGACTTCTCAGAAAACTAAAAATAGGACTACTCCATGCCCTGGCTGTAGTGCTTTGGGAGTTATTTGCACAGCGGTGCTTATTGCTGTTCTATTCTCAATAGCTTGGAAATGGGGCCAAGCCAGATGTCCACCAATAGATGAAAAGGTATGGATTGTGTGCTGCATAGACAATATTTTATCCAGCTCGAAAGACAAATGAAATAATAGCATTGGCAGGAAAACGGGTGGAGCTAGAAGTATGTCAGACAAAGAACCAGACTCAGAATAAGAAAGACTGCTTATTTTTTCTCATATACAGATCCTAGATTTAATTTTCATATGTGTATGCTTATATGTATGGGGTTATCATTCATGAAAACAGGAAAGAGCAAAAGGGTAGCTCAGTGGGGAGACAAGGGTGAGAGCAAGACAAGGTGAGGGCCAAAAGCACTAAGAGAAAGGAAAAACATCACTTGACATGAAAAAAGATGGAGCTCTTGGAAGAAGACAATGGGAGGGGGAAGAGAAGATTTGGTGGAGAAGCATCAGCATAAACAAATATGTATGGAAATCCCATAATGAAACCTGTTACTTTGTATACTAACTTAAAAAAAGGTTTAAAATTTTTAAATAATCAAAATAGTTTACTTTTTACAGTCCACAAACTGATTATGGTGCTACCAAAATGAATTTTAACTAAAGAAGCATCCAATATGTAAATAATATTTTCACAACAATAGACAAGAGAAAGCGACATCATGGCATACAGGTGTCACATCCCTGTCGGGACCCAGGAAGCTCTGTGCCAGTGATATATAGCTATGCACTCATGACGTTACCTTGCTCTCTTTTTTGCACATTAAAGTTTGGACCAATGTAAGAAGAAACACCATCTTTAATCCACCAGTCCCGCCCTAAAATGGACTCTGGTTGTCCCATGATTGAAATGGGTTTTCAGAGGGTTCAGAGTTTTGCTGGTGGGGAACAAGAGGAGAGGACAGCTTTCTAGCTCACAAGACAAGTCCTGAACATTATGAATGCCTAACAGTCATGCTTAATAGATTTACCCTCATCTCTTAAAGCGAAGTTGTTCAGCATATTTCCAGTTTAGTTAACATTTATTCTGACAGATGAGCTACATACAGTACCTGCTGATGTGTAGCATGAAGAGAAATGTAATGTTCACCTCCAATTATTTGCATAGCACAGAGATATCCCTTAAGGCAGGATTTACACTGGCTCATCTCTCTAGACAAGATCTCAGCTCTGTGTAAGAGATCACTGGGATTTTAACAAAACTATCACATGTTCTGCTCCAATTTTCTCTGCTCAAAGAATCATACTAATACAGAGAAAAGTATATTCAGTTAGATGGTTGGTTGTACTATGTTGTTGGCTTAATTACAGGAGAAGCCATCGAATGAGGTGAAAGGGCAGTGAGAAGGGGCTTTCCATTCTGCTAGGACTTCGTTCCTCAGCTACAGCCCAAGTTATCAGAAGGAAAGGATCTTTGATCTGCAATCTGACTGTTTCAGAAGGCTGCCATATCCACTTCAAAGCAAAGGGCTGAAGCTATTCAAAGTGACATGAATTGGAAGTTTCTGGTTCCTGTAACAACTCAGCTGTGTCACGTGATGTTTTTCTGAAAGCTGCCTTGTGAGAGGGCATGTGATGTTTTGCTGAAAACAGACCCTTGAGAAGGGCATGTAATGTTTAAAAGACTATAAACGGAACCCTATTAACAGTGACAGCACACTCTTGCATTGCTATATGCCTTGCAAAGCTTTGCTGGTCTTCGCTAGTCTTCTCTGATCTTCACTTTGTAGAGGGAAATTCACCAAAGGACTTCTCATGGACTTCTGGCTAATTTTGGCCACTTCTGCTGACTTGGGCTGATTTGGTAGAGCCTTGAAGTGGATTGATGTTGCCCTGTCAACAAATTGTGGAATCACTCTGAGGAACTACTTCTAGACAGACCCACGACCCGCTTTGCCTATTAGTCTTTTTCTCCTACTTCTGGTAGGAGGGTTAGAAGGAAGGTTGAAGAGTTTAAGAACCCTATATAAAGGCTTTGAAAAAAATATAACCCTACACTGATGCCTTGCAGTCACACTGAGAAAAAAAAATACAATATAAAGTTTTAGTATATACTGTGTTTTTATTTCTTTATAAGTACAAAGAAAATTAAGAAGAAAATATGCTGTATATATGTTTTAATTTCTTTAAAAGTTACTTATATGTTTTATATTTTAAAGTAGGTAGTGGCTATTCCTGGTTGTCAACTTGACTATATCTGAAATGAACTATAATCTAGAATTAGAAGGCTCACCTGTGGCCCTAATCTGGAGGCTGAGAGATACAAGTTTCCGACCTGAATCTTGGCATGGAGATCTTGAGGCATAGTGGCTATGAATCCCAGAAGATTAAGATAGAAAGATCTATGAGTTCAAGATCATCTGGGATTAAAGGTGTGCTGGCATAGTGGCTATGAATCCTAGAAGATTAAGACTGGAAGATCTACAAGTTCAATCAAGGTTATCTGGGATTAAAGGTGTGTTGGCACACACCTTTAATCTGGGCCACACCTTTTGCTGGAGACCTATATAAGGACATTGGAAGAAGGAAGGCTCTCTCTGCTTCACCTGCTTGCCTTGTGGAACGGAACAACTGCTGGATCCTTGGACTTCCATTCACAGCTGCTGCCGACCATTGTTGGGAGTTGATTGTTGGGAGTTGGACTACAGATCGTAAGTCATCAATAAATTCCTTTACTACATAGAGACTACCATAAGTTCTGTGACTCTAGAGAACCCTGACTAATACAAAATATTAATACCACTTTTACATTTCATTAATATGTATTTTTTATTTAAGTTGTACAGGACTCACTAGAGCAATTTATTCTATGAGAACCCATTTTAACTAATTAATGATTACAATCCCATATATGTAGTTTATATAAGATATGCTGTACATTTAATTCAATGAAACCCAAAATATTTTTTAAGCAGGTTGTTGTATTCACACTTTTTACATGTGCCAAAATGGTCTAAATCTGGCCAACTTCCCTGAAAGCACATGGGAAAGTGACAAACTGCACTCCATACCCTGCGCGCGCTCCATTTCTTCCCCACACAACTCTGTCTGCAATCCTGGAGGCCCTGTCAGCACCAGGGACTGCAGGTCAGACTCTCCTTCAGTGCTGCAAAAGCCTTTGACAAAATTTAGTTAGTACCCCTTTATGATGTAAGTTCTTAGAGAGAGATCAGAGAAAGGAGGGACATGCCTAGACATAATAAGGCAATTTATAGCAAGCCTAGAGAAGATAGAAAGATCTCCCATGTTCATTGTTAAGTCCTGCATGGCCTTCGTGGGAACAGAATGGCATAGTTCCTGTCCTTGGGACAAGGTCAGGAGATATGGGCCTCCGTAGCCAGAAACTGGAAACAACCTGCATGTCCTTCAACTGAAGAATGAATATTAAAGAAAACATGGGGCATTTACACAATGGAATATTACTCAGCTATTAAAAGCAATGGCATCATGGAATTTTCAGGCAAATGGGTGGAACTAGAAAAGATCATACTAAGTGAGGTAACCCAGACCCAGAAAGACAAACTTGGTATGCACTCTCTTTTATATTTAGATTTGAGGTTGGAGTTCTAAAAGACTGAGAAAATATACATACAATAAAAGTTACCTAGCACAGTTATTAACTTTTACTTTTACTTTATTTATAATTTATGTTTATAAATAAAGTAAATATGTGTCCAGGTGTGTGTGTAAGAGAGAGAAGGTGTGTGTGTGTACTGTGTCTGTGTGTCTGTGAATGTGGTGTGTGAGTGTATGTGTGTGAGTGTTGTGTATGTATGAGCATATGAGTGTGTGTATATGATGCATATGTATGTGAGTGTGGTGTGTTAGTATGTATGTGTTAGTGTGGTGTGTGAAGATGAGTATGAGTATTAGTTAGTGAATATGTATGTGTGTAAGTGAGTATGTGTGTAGTGTATGTGGTGTATGTGATATGTGAGTATGGTGTATGTGTGTGTGTGTGTGTGGTATATGTGCATTAGTGTATGTGGTCAGTGATTGTGTGAGTGTATATGTGTATCTGTGTATGTATGTGAGTGTTTATGTGTATCTGTGTGTGTGTGGTGTGTGTGTAAGACATATAAGACAATTTTCAAGAGTCAGTTCTCTTCTTTTACAATGAATTGGAGGGATTATTAATCTCAAGTCTTCAGGCTTGTCAAGGAATTACTTTTATCCCCTGAGCCATCTTGCTGGCCCAATATATTTAATTGTACATTTTTGAAGCTTAAGTAGCCAACAATTATCCCTCAGCATTTTCAGCTCTTGCTAATACATGCTGGCTATGCAGAATATGCAGAAAATGTTTCATAGTAAATTTGGTGAAGACCTTCCTTTTGAATTGATGTACTTATTTCTGACAGTAAAGGCATGCTTAAGGTACTAAAACACAAGGGAGTGATGTGAATCTCTCTTCTTTTTAACACCTTCTGTCACTCACTGTAAGCCAAGAGCAAATTTGTTATTCAATTATTTTTGCAAACTCACAACTTGGCCTTTGTCCATCCCCTACCTTTCCTTTTTTTGTATTGGATATTTTCTTTATTTACATTTCAAATGTTATCCCATTTACTGGTTTCCCCTCCAGAAACCCCCTATCCCATCCCTGTCCCCCTGCTTCTATGAGGGTGCTCCCCTACCCACCGACCAACTCCTGCCTCCCCTCCCTGGTATTTCCCTATACTGAGACATTGAGCCTTCACAGGACCAAGGGCTTCTCCTCCCATGGATGCCTAACAAGGCCAGTACTCTTCGGTTGGAGGTTTAGTCCCTGGGAGCTCTAAAGGGTCATATTACCTGAGGACCCAGCTATACCATTCCTGGGCATATACCCAAAAGATGCTCCAACATATAATAAGGACACATGCTCCACTATATTCATAGCAGCCTTATTTATAATACCCAGAAACTGGAAACAACCCAGATGTCCTTCAACAGAGGAATGGATACAGAAAATGTGGTACATTTACACAATGGAGTACTACTACTCAGCTATTAAAAACAATGAATTTTTGAAATTCTTAGGGAAATGGATGGAACTAGAAAACATCATCCTGATTGAGGTAACCAAGACACAAAAGAACACACAAGGTATACACTCACTGATAAGTGGATATTATCCCAGAAGCTTGGAATACCAAAAATACAATTTGCAGACCACATGAAGCTCAAGAAGAAGGCAGACCAAAGTGTAGATGCTTTGGTCCTTCTTAGAAGGGGAAACAATATACTCATGGGAGCAAATATGGAGAAAAAATGTGGAATAGAGACCGAAGGAAAAGCCATCCAGACACTGCCCACCTGGGGATCCATCCCATATACAGATACCAAACCCAGACACTATTGTGGATGCCAAGAAGTGCTTGCTGACAGGAGCTGTATATAGCTGTCTCCTGAGAGGCTCTCCAGAGCCTAACAAATACAGAGGTAGATGCTTGTAGCAGACAATTAGACTGAGCACAGGGTTCCTAATGGAGGAGTTAGAGAAAGGACTAAAGGAGCTGAAGGGGTTTGCAACCCCATAGGAAGAACAACAACATCCCCAACCTTTTCACAGGTATCAGATAAAGCACTCTAGAAATTCTCCCAGTCTCAGGTCTGTGAATTGTGTAAATTTATCTTGTCAGTGCCAAGTAGAAAATGTTCCCAATGAAGATATAAAACCTCATCCCACTGGTTTCAAATAATGCTGACTTTAGATTGTAAGCCCAGCTCTTCCTTCATAGTATACATAATAATGTGAAAACATAATGTAAAATTGTTGGATTTAAAGTATTAAGCCAAAACAAAAACAAGCAAGGTATAAAGTAAACAAAAATTGTGTAATTTCCTAGTATGGCAAGCTTTTATTAATGTATCCTCTTAGATTGATAAGTCACTATTAACACCACTAAGAACTTATCCCATTTGGAGTTTCATTATTTATTAAAGCATTATGGTCTGGAATGTGTCAACAAACTTACAATTCAATTTATACAAATAATTTTATTTTTAAAAGAAGTATTATGATAGAGCTGGCCTGGGCCTTGGCTCTTCATGCATGGTATTCTGGGGAAAAACAACTGAAATGTGTTGTGTGTCCATCTGAACTAACTTGATCATGGTTATCAATACCTGTGCTGGCCAGTCTGTCTGGGCTGGGGTCCAGAGCAGACCTTGGGCGCAAGCTCCGCAGCCAGTCCCACAACGCCCCAAGGAAGCTCCACTCCCAGGCATTCTGGCATACCTAGGATCACAGGTGAGCAGGAACCAACATCTGTCCCAACACTGAGAGTAACTGGGACCAGCAGGACCAAGCACACAGGAACTCCGCCAGCCCAGTGACTCAAGTTCCTTCTGCTATGTCTGGGTGTCCTGAGCAGACCTTCGGCACAAGCTCCCCAGCCA
>NW_022196899.1:35526299-35526577 GCF_008632895.1 Mastomys coucha | reverse complement strand
CACACAGAGGAAGCCCCACTCCCAGGTGATCTAACAAGCCCAGGATCACAGGATCCCAGAATCACAGGTTCACAGATACAGCTTGACTCTGAGGAGTTCTGACACAACCAGGGTCACAGGAAGGACAGGCTCAAGTCAGATTTAGCAAGGGCAGGTAGCACTAGAGTTAACCAGACAGTGTGGGGCAAGCAAAAGAAAATAAACAACATGAACCAAGGTCACTTGCCATCATCAGAACCCAATTCTCCCACCATAACAAGTCCTGGACACACCATCAC
>NW_022196899.1:35509887-35524921 GCF_008632895.1 Mastomys coucha | reverse complement strand
ATGAATGCTTTTCCAAATTATTACAGCTAATGAACCAAATTCTTACCCTCACCTAATGTGTGTGCCACCCTCCAAGCAGAACCATTCTTCATTGAAACATTTGGGTGACTGACTTTATGGATAGACCTTATTACATACACCATTTCTTAAATGAATGAACCTGTTCTCTGTGGGCTGAGAATGAAGTCACTCACTCAAGTCAAATAGCTTTGACCATAGCAGTAAGTCTGTATCCAAAAATCGAGCCTACAATTCATTCCTTGATGCAGCAGAACTGTCAACTCTCAGTTTAGCTACGGTGGAGGTAAAATCCTTTGGTGATGTGAGGGTCATTGAAATACAGCCTTATAGCAATGGAACCCAATGTCTAAAAATTGTTCTTGTTTTGGGCTTGTACCACAGTAAGAGCCAAGATTTTAAACTCTACTAAATGCAAAACAAACAAAAAGACTTTATATATTCATGTTCATTTATGAAAATACTAGTAGTGATGTATTATTTTGAAGTATACAGCTAATATGTTTGGAGTTATTTAAAATTTATATTGAGAAAAATGTATTTTCACTATTGCTGTAGACGAGCATCTACATAAGACTCTTAAATTGATTGTTGTTTTATATCAACCAACTTTTATAATACTTATTTTATTGTTATAATATTTTATAAATTTTAAGGAATATGATAAAAAAGGTATTGTAGGTATTGAAGGGGGTCTCTGGGAGGAGCAGTGGTACAAAAGGGAAACAAGAATGTGATTCAATTTTATTTAATTAAAATGTTTTTAAATGTTAACAAATTCAGATAAATTGAAATCATGTAACTTTTCCATCATAATGCAATAAAAGTTTAAAAAATAAATACCTGTGCTGATCAACTGAAGGCAAATAGAGATTCTGGAGAATTTTAGAGGTCTGTCATCTGTCCATTCAAGGAACATTATCAGATTAACAGAGAACTCTAATGTGTTTCTCATTGCTTGGATAAAATCTTAATGTTTCTCATTATTTCAGAAGCTAGTTATCTGTATTATATGTTGACTTTACTTACTACTCATCAGCAATTATTTACCATTTTACCAGTTTTTTAGCCTTCTAATAACTTTTACTAATATCAATTTTACCTTCTTAAAGAAGTTTATATTTTTATCATTCTTATTAAAAAATAAAACAATGATGATTTGGATACTAAGTATATCCCCAATAAATATTTGATTCTTTCTTCTGACCATTTATCTCTAGCTTTTCACACCCTATTCTCTAAACAGATTTTGTCAACTCTAATAGATAATGTAATATTAACTAAAGTCATCCACAATTAATGACAGTGCAATTCTGAAAATTGTCCATTTTGAAAATAGTTGTGATTGAGAACCAAATTATCTTTTCTGCTCTTCCAACTCCACTTCCTCAGAGATCATGACACTTTGATTTTTAAAATTGTGTATAGAAATTTTGTAGCAATGTTGTCCACAAATCTATTTAGAACTACTATGAAGAGTACCCTAGGCAATAAAATCTATAGGCTCTGATCAACACAACCTACCTATCAGACTTGTGTCTCAACTAAATCTTTTTTTTTCTTTTTCTTTTTTTTTTTTAATCTAGTAAAGGAAATACATCAGTAATTTTTATCCAGGAAAGTTGTGGTATAAATTCACAAAGACTCCTGTAGTACAGTTGGGGAGAAAAGACCTATGTGGGGTTTTATGTTCCTGGGCTATGTGTCTGAGGAGACCGTGAGGAGAAAGAGGAAGATGGAGAGAGGAGAAGACACCATGGGGTAAGAATCTTAAAATAGCCGGGCAGTGGTGGCCTTTAATCCCAGCACTTGGGAGGCAGAGGCAGGCGGATTTCTGAGTTTGAGGCTAGCCTGGTCTACAGAGTGAGTTCCAGGTCAGCCAGGGCTACACAGAGAAACCCTGTCTTGAAAAACCAAAAAAAAAAAAAAAAAAAAAAGATTCTTAAAATAATGGCCATAAAGGCTGGCTAATTGGCATTATGAGCAGCCCAAACAAAACACAGCACACCATATAGTGAGATTATTGGCAGGGAAAAGACATAGTGGCATACAGGATACATATCTGTCCAGCTCTAGTGCTGATTAAGACTTCTTATAAATATAAAGGTTATATGTGTCCAGGAACTGAATGATCTAAGGAGGTATAGAAACCCCTTTACTGGGACTAAATATATCCAACAACAGGTTCCATCAGTTGTTTGTCTCTCAGATTAAAGGAAATAGAACTTGAGGATCATCATTTACTAATTAGAATTTTATATACAATCAAGCTAGTAGGACCAACCTGAATAACTTGTATGATAACCTTTCAAACAGGGAAGTTCAGAATATTCTCCATGCTGTCCAAACCCTCTAAAACCATTCTAAGAGTATTACAAGAACCAAACATTGATTGTCTGGGGTGTAATTTCTCCAGAGTCATCACAAAATATTTAATTTGTAAAGATCTGAGTCTGCTAGATGCCAGCAAGTGTTAGGGTCTAAATAAAACATCTTTCTTCCTCTCTTCACTCAACTTGATGCTGCACCAAGAAATGTAATTTAATTTCTGACTCCATCTGGCTCCAAGAGTCAATCAGCAAGTACTTTTTCAAGGAACTTGAATATATGATATTAAAGAAATCAAAGTCTTTGTCCTCATGGAGCTTGTATCCTAGCCAACATTCATAGACTTTTGTTTGTTTGTTTGTTTGTTTGTTTTGTATTTAGTAGAGTTTAAAATCTTGGCTCTTACTGTGGTACAAGTCCAAAACAAGAACAACTTTTAGACATTGGATTTCATTGTAATAAGGCTGTACTTCAATGTCCCTCAAATCACCAAAGGATTTTACCTCCATCACAGCTAACCTGAGTGTTGCCAGTTCTGCTGCACCAAGGAATGAATTGTAGGCACAATTTTTGGATTCAGACTTCCTGCTATGGTCAAAACTATTTGACTTGAGTGAGTGGCTTTATTCTCAGGCCACAGAGAACATGTTACATTCATTTAAGATATGGTGTGTGTATTAAGAGAGTCTATCTGTAAAGTCATTCACCAAATGTTTCAATGAACAATGGTTCTGCTTGGAGGATGGCACAGACATTAGGTGTGGATAAGAATCTGGTTCATTGGCTGTGATAATTTGGAAAAGCATTCATCTCAGAGAAAGAGTAACTTGTAAAGTCCTCTAAGAAAGAGATGCCCATGAACATACAAGAAGCCTACAGAACTCCAAATAGACTGGACCAGAAAAGAAATTCCTCCAGTTACATAATAATAAAAACACCAAATGCACTAAACAAAATAAATTT
This sequence comes from Mastomys coucha, assembly GCF_008632895.1. Taxonomy (NCBI): domain Eukaryota; kingdom Metazoa; phylum Chordata; class Mammalia; order Rodentia; family Muridae; genus Mastomys; species Mastomys coucha. The sequence continues at coordinate 35,521,612 of NW_022196899.1, read as the reverse complement.
TAAAAGCAGTGAGGGAAAAAGGTCAAGTAGCATATAAAGGCTGGCCTATCAGAATTACACCAGACTTCTCACCAGAGACTATGAAAGCTAGAAGATCCTGGGCAGATGTCATACAGACCCTACAAAAATACAAATGCCAGCCCAGGCTACTATACCCAGCAAAACTCTCAATTACCATAGATGGAGAAAACAAGATATTCCATCACGAAACAAAATTTATACAATATCTTTCCAAAATTCCAGCCCTACAAAGTATAATAGATGGAAAACATCAACATAAGGAGCAAAACTATACCCTAGAAGAAGCAAGAAAGTAATCTTTCAACACATCCACAAAAACTTAATTCCACCTCTTACAACAAAAACAAGAGGAAGTGACAATTACTTTGTCTTAATATCTTAATATGAAAATTAATATTACCAACATACCCTAATCGATTGAAATCCAAAAATATGAGGAATTAGAAATTTATTGACTGTCATCCAATGGTCTCTCTAATTTGGCAATTGGAGAAATAGGTCCAATATTGTACAATCCATATAGACTTTCAGCTTGTTTGTTTATGACAGTGTCTTGCTGTGTACAACATAATGGTCTTGAGATCTTGCTTCTCCTATCTCAGCCTCTCTATTAGTAGTATTGTTTATTTCATGTTTTTGCACTATACTACGATTTTCAGAACAGCTTACATATTTTAAAAGTATTTATATACCCAAAAGAAATGTAGACAATTAAATTGGGAGGGGGTTTGTAAGAGAACAACAAAGAGTAAGTCCGAATGCTTTGCTTGACATTTGTAACTCTCGTATCAAATTACCACAGTAAGAGCCAAGATTTTAAGCCCTACTAAATGCAAAACAAACAAACAAAAACACTTTGTATATTTATGTTCATTTAAGGAAATATTAGTAGTGATGTATTATTTTGAAATATACAGTTAATACGTATACTGAGAAAAACGTATGTATTTTCAGTATTGCCATAGACAAGCATCTACATAAGACTGATAAATTGTTGTTTTATATCAAATAACTTTTATAATACTCATTTTTATTGTTATATTATTTCATAAATTTTAAAGAATATGACAAAAAAGATATTGTAGGTATTAAAGGGGGGTCTCTGGAAGGAGTTGAGGTACAAAAGGAAAACAAGAATGTGATTTAATTCTATTTACTTAAAAATGTTTTTAAATGTTAACAAATTCAGATAAATTGAAATCATGTAACCTTTCTCATTATAATGCAATAAAACTTTTAAAAAGAATATGAATAGATAAATGAATAAACAATTGAGAATTTTATTGAAACATAAAAAGATAAATTCCCTGTGTCCATTCACCATCTCTTGACTGTGAACATTAAAGACAAGTCTGATTCCTTGAGTGCCTTGCACTTAGTAGCACATGGTGGGTGTCTGTTCAGAGTAAGTATAGGACAAACTGTGTTTCTCCACTAATATGCTCTAATTCCTACAGACAAGGTTTATGAAACAGAATTCTTATGAATTTGACATCTGCATGTTCTGTCTCTCTTATTTCCCCTTGAATGTTAGTTTTTGAGGACAAGAATTCCAGCCACAATAGCAATACCCTGAAGAATAGTGGTATTTATAAAAGTTTTATGAAGTGAATTGGTCTCTGAGCCTGTGTGTGTGTGTGTGTGTGTGTGTGTGTGTGTGTGTGTGTGTGTGTGTGTGTGTGATAGAGAGAGAGAAAGAGAGAGAGAATGTATATATATCAAGTATCATGCAAGACAGATCATCTTTTGCCAGAAAATTAATGGCTTTATCACAGTTTAATAGACTTACTCCCTTGCTTTTTCAAAAATAATATTTACAATTCTCTTGGAAACAACTGTAATATCTATTCTTTAAAGAAGATATTCTTTAAAAAATATTTTAATTGTCTTGTTTACATTTCAAATGTTACACTCTCCAAAAGTTCTTCACCCTATTCCCTCTTCCCTTTGCCTTGAGAGCAGAGCGTGTTCTCCCACCCACTCCCCCAACCCCTCACCCATCTTACCCCACCCAACCCCTATTCCCTTCCCTGGGGCATCAAATCTCTATAGGATTAGGTTCATCCTTTCCCACTGAGGCCAGACAAAGTAGTCCTCTGCTACATAATATGTGCCTGGGGCCACAGACCACCCCATGTATGCTCTTTGGTTGGTGGCTTAGTCTCTGGGAGCTCCCAGGGGTCCAGGTTAGTTGACACTGTTGGTCTTCCTGTGGAGTTACCATTCCCTTCAGCTCCTTCAATCCTTCTCCTAACTTTCCATAGGGGTTCCCAACCTCAGTCCAATAGTTGGCTGTGAGTATCTGCATCTGACTCAGTCAGCTGCTAGTCCAGCTTCTCAAAGAAAAAAATATAAAAACAGGCTTCAGGCAACTAGTCAGAAACTGCCCTGTCATCAGAGACTGCCCTACCACCTGATCTGAGACAAGGACAATGGGTCAGCAGCAATTTCCAGACTTCCTCAGCAATAATTTCCAGACTTCTCCAGCAACAGTTTCTAAACCTCAGTAATGGTTCTGGAATGTCCATAGAGATGGACCCAACAGATTAAGATAGAAGTCACCTACCCTGGAATTCCCCCAGTGTGCTTTAAATCAGGCCTGTGAGCCCACTTGATTGTCTTTCTTGGTAATGGGGAGACTCCAGGATGCTGGACTTCTGCAGAATAAAACACTCTTTGTGTTTACATACTATTTGAGTTTGGGTTATCATTCTTTGGAAAATTATGGACCAGTTTAGTGCCTGCGCATGGGATAGATCCCAAGTTGGACTGGTCACTGGATGGCCTTTCCTTCAGTCTCTGCTCCATTTTTGTCCCTTCATTTCTTTTAGACAGAATCCCACTTTGAAGGGGGAACAAAATAATCATGGGAGGCAGAGGGAGGGACCTGAGTTGGAGGGGGAGAGGAAAGGGGAACAGGATCAAGTATGGTGGGACAGGGAGACAGGAGAAAAGCCCAGAGGGCCAGGAGAATGAATGGAAATGTGCAGCTAGGAGCAGGGATGGAGGTTGGGGGTGAATCTAGAAAATCGCAGAGACATGGGATGTGAGAGGCTCCCAAGACACAATGGGGATGACCTTAGCTGAAATACTAAGTGGGGAGTTAGAACCTGAAGAGACCATCTTCCAGTAGAAGGATGGGGTCCCCAACCTACCTTCAAAATTTTGACCCAGAATTAAAACACTTTTGAGGAAATAATACATTATTTTCCCTTTCCTCACACCAAACCTTTCCTCCCATGTACCTCCCTTTGTCATCCCCGAAATTCATGGCCTCTTTTCTTTGTTTCTACATATGTATGTGTGTGCATGCACATGTGTGTATTCTAAAATATATAAATACAACCTGCTCAGTCCATATAATGGTTACTTGTCAATGTTTTCAAGGATGACCATTTGCTATTGGATAACCAATTGTTGTACTCTTTTAACTTTCAGTATTCCTAAGTCACCTATGTTCTATGTTCTATGTCTAGAGATGAGGTCTTCTGAGCTTTCCTCTGTAGAAGGAACTGAATCATCACCTCTGTGTTAATGCCTTGGGGACCAGCAGCTGCAGTTCCTACGGGAGGACCTAATTGAGGACTGCCTGAGAGACCAAGCATTGCTGGTGCAGACAATGCCAGCCAATCGGGAACTACTGTTCAGAAGAGATGCTTTCTTGGGACCAACAGGGCATGGATAAAGCTTGAAGAAGTGCTCAGATGAGCTTGCTGATGTGTTTCTCACCTGCTCCACGAGTCTGTGTCATTGACTCTGTGCCACCTCAGCTACCAAAGGCAGGTAGGCTTGGGCAAGGGCACAGGCAACATTCCTCCGTCCTGCTTGGCATGTCTATTGGTATCCTCTTCAGGTCACGTGTTAGGTAGCCATGTTGGTTAGACTTGTTAAGTGTAGCTTTTGTCATTTCTAGGAGACATAATCTCACAGCAAACTCCCTGATCCTCTCACAGTCTTTTTCCCCATTTCTGCAATGATGCCTAGGCCTTAGGTGCCAAAGTTGTGCTGTAGATTTAGTTGGGTCTGTAGCCTAACAACTTTGCATTTTAATGACTTTAGACCATTTTGGTTTTCTGTAATGGTCTCTATTTCAAAAAGAATTTTCCTTGATGAGAAATAAGAACTATACTTATATGTGGGCATAAGCATAAATATTTAGAATCTTGCTAGTGAGTATGCTTGTTTAGTAAATCATTGGTGGTAGATTTTCCTCCAAATCTCTGACTTCACTAGTCCTGGGTAGTTGTCTAGGTTTCGAATACTAGGTGTGATTTCCCTCTTGTTCACTGGGCCTTCAGCCCAATTAGAGAGCTCTTTGGTATTTCCAAGGTATGGGTACTACTTCTATGTCCTCAGGGTTATCATGGCATGCTGGTTGTTGTACTTGATAATTATCATAGCCTGTAGTACTACTGGCTGCTTTCCTCCTTTGGAAGGTTTCATAGAACCTTCTGATACCATGAGAAATTGTTCTTAATGGGTGTCTGTCAGGTCAGGTCCTTTAGGTTCTGTTTCCGAAATATATGATGTTTTAGCAATAAGAACTTACCTTCTATCTATGAGGTGCTACCAAGAACAATAGCAATAACCTATACAATTTTGGAAGTTTCTTGAACACCCCAATGAGTAACTCAAAAGAGAGCTTCTTATACCCAATGTTGAGTGGTTTATAACTCTTAGAAAGAGCATTGTCAGACAAGATGGGAAATTTCATTTAAACTCTGTGTGTGTGTGTGTGTGTGTGTGTGTGTGTGTGTGTGTGTACATGTATATACATGTAGACTTATGTGTATTGTAGGTTATGTACGTTTGACTAGTAATGGCTCCCATAGGCTCATTTATTTGAATGCTTATTCACCAGGGAATGGCACTATTTTAAAAGATTATAGGGATAGGAGGCGCGGTCATACTAGATTAGGTGTGGCCTTGTTGAAAGAAGTATCTCACTAGGAAAAGGCTTTGAGATTTCAAAAAGCCCATGTGAGGCCTAGGCTACTTCTCTCTGCTTGAAGATCAGGATGTAGCTCTCAGCTATTTCTCTAGTACTATGCCTGTCACCATGCACCATGCCCTATCAGGATGATAATAGACTAAGTTTCTGAAACTGTAAGCAAGTTCCCAGTTAAATGCTTTCTTTTTTAAGAGTTGCCTTGGTCATGGTGTCTCTTCACAGCAATAGAACAATAACTTAGACATAAGTATTTTTATGTAGATAGTTAACAATATGATTCCTTATTGCTTTTTCAGGCATCATTAATGTTATTTTACCATCTTCCCTCCATATGTATTTATCTCTGTCTCCCTCCTTAAATAGAGCCTTGTCGGTTTTGCCATTTTACCCTTGCTATTCCTCTTTTATTGCCACCCTGAGTCCCACTGGTCCCATTTTACTTTCTCTAGGTTATTAAACTTGCTTCTGTATACTCACATCTGAGTATTTGGAGCTAGGAACCTCGGTTGAGAGAAAACATATGGAATTTGTCTTTCTGAGTATGGCTTACCTCCCTCAATATGATTATTTCTTGTCCCATCCATTTACCTACAAACTTCATGATTTTTCTTTACAGCTGAATAGTCCATAGTGTATATATACCTTGGTTTTAGTATCCATTCTTCAGTTTTGCTATTGTGACTAGAACAGCAATAAATTGGCTAAGCAAGTATCTCTAAAATAGAATGTTGAATACTTAGGGAATACGCTAATGAGTGATAGAGCTGGGTCTTATAGCAGGTTTGCTTTTTAGCTCTTTGGGGATTTGCCACATTGATTTCCAGAATAGGTGGACCAGTTTACAATCTCACCAACATTGAATGAGGGCTCCCTTTCTGCACATCCATAAAGAAGAAATTCTTTTGATTCAATGGGTGTCATATCTTCCTATAAATTTGCATACCTAAGTTCAAAGTATGAAATGCATTACTTTACTAGCATTGTGACAAATTTTGAAGTTAGCATGAATTTTTTTTCTCAAATTAATATACTGGTTAGTTTTATGTCAAACTTGATACACGCTAGAGTTATCAGAAAGGAGGAAACTTTAATTGAGAAAATGATCCCACCATACCCAGCTATCAGGCATTTTCTTAATTAGTGATTGATGGTGGAAGGCCAACCCACTTTGGGTGGTGCCACCCCTGGGCTTGTGGTCCTGGATTCTATAAGAAAGCAGACTGAACAAGCCATGGGGAGCAATCCAGTAAGCAGCACCCCTCCATGGAGGCATCAGCTCCTGCCTCCAGGTTCTTGTCCTGACTTCCTTTAGTGATGATCACAGAGAAATGAAAGCCACAGAACCCCTTCCCTCCATAACTTGCTGTGGTAATGGGGTTTCACCACGGCAAATGTCACCCTAACTGGGTCAAATAACGAATGAAAGGGATACTCTAGTAGAAATGCACAGTCCCTCATGCAGAAGGAAAACTTAAAATCTTTCTGAGCAAAACAGGTAGTACACTGGAGGTACTTAATAAATGATTGACAAAAGAAACTTTTCAATAACTTTGTTTCAAAAACTTTTTTATGAATGAGCACATTTTTAATCAACAACATGTGACCTAAAAGTAGCAATTTGCTTGACAAATGCACACACCTTTCCACATATTAAAACTTTTATCCAAGTTTGAATGTCTGCAGAGTCTACAGTTGGTGACATCATACCATTTCAAGGGGCTTCAGAAAACCTTAGTTCTAACCCTAAAATGCTAAAGGATGTTAAATTTCATGTTATTTCTGTTGCTTCCAATACTGCCATGGTATTTTAATGCAATTAGCACCATTTAACAATTTATTCATAGCTTTCTGTTTTCTTTATTTCCTCCTTTCACTGAGTAGAAATTTAAATTATAAATGTTAGCAGAGCTTTAAAAATACGGTGCCAATAACAGTGTGAGTACCATTAATTTGGGACAGCTACTTTCTAACTAATGTATCCAGTGCCCAGTAACCATACAGAAGGAAGCCAAGGCAGGTATCCATTACTGGCCCAAAAAACTGTTGGCAGACTACTGCCCTATATGACCACGGGTCTGGGCTGCAGTTTCCCTGTAGGACCCAAGCCTGCACAGCTGCTTCTGTATGCGGAGGCTGCTGCATCGATTTCTTACTGGAATAGATTTCTCACAAACAAGGATAATCCTTTATTTGAGGTTTAGTCACTTGAATTCCTCTCCGTATTCTTCACTGTCAGGCTTTGCAATTTTATTTATTCTTGCTAGAATGCACTTACTGTTGTAGTTATGACACTTTTCACTCTAAGCCCCCTTTTTCAAGGCCTTAGAGGAGGAAAAAAAGGTCTTTAGCTAGAAATTTCTCATCCTTGTTGACAGTTTGGAAATGATTTATTTTAGAGGAGAGCAGAGGTGAGAAGAGTAGAAAGAAAGATCATTTATTTCAGCATTTCTGAGAACTTAGCTATCAGTTAATCTCAGCTTTATTGATAAATGAAATGTGCTGGCTTTCAACATGAAGTTCTAATTGCAAAAATAATCTTTAATCTTTATTTAAGAAGTTACACTAAAATGATTCAAAATCTCAGTCTTTACAAAAACACTGTAAAATAGTCTCATGGCTAAAATAAATTTAATTGGTTCTTGACCACATTATCATAATAATATGGATTGCTATAATAACTATGAAAATATGCTTTGATTTATATATTTACAAACACTTTATTTTGTTAATGTGTATATCTAAATACAAAATCAATATATATTTAGTGCCTGAGCATCCTTTCAGATGTTTTTAATACTAGTTCCATTCACACTTGCAAGAATTAGTTAAAAATTGCCAAGGCAGTATACACTTACAACTAAATTATACAATAGCTATGGAAATAATTAGTAAGCACAAAATGTATCAAACTGACTATGATTCTCTAATTTTGTAATACAAAAATAAAATGTTTTTACTAATTTATTTAGATCACAGTAATATTCAAGATGATCTATTGAACTTGTCTCTCTCTTTTTGTTTCTTTTTGTTTCTTTTTGTTTCTAAAAGGAAGGAAAAAACCTTAGGCAGGCATATTAGTGCTTGTTGTTAATCCCAGCACTCAGGGAGAAGAGACAGGTAGACTTCTGTGAGTTTGAGCCCTTCCTGATCTACACATTGAGAACTAGAACAACCAGAGCTCTAGAGAGAGATTCTATCTCAAAAACAAACAAATAAACCATCAAAGTGACTTATTTTCAATTCCTTGTAAGTACCTATAGGAAGAGAATGAGCGGTGAGCAGACCTGGTTTAGCCTACTCAAATGTGACACCATCAATGTCATCTATTGAACTTAGGAGCTATGTAGCCGAAAATATACAAAGGATCTACATAAAAATATAGTTTTATATAAACTATACATTTAGTCTCTACACCCTAAAAATTCACACTGACTTGGATTTGAAAGTTCAAATAGAAAGCTTAAATTATATTTATCTTAACAATGTTTGGGTTAAGGTAAACCTATGACAAAGCCATTATGAAATTTAAATTCTCTTCCTTCTCTAGAATTAACACTAATATGTGGATATTAGCCATTAAATAAGTGATAACCAAGCTACAACCCTTAGTCCCATGGAGGCTTGATATATAGAGGAAGGGATGGGGGTCACATGGATCTCCCTAGGAGAGGAAAGTAGAATAGATTTTATGGGTAGATGAGGAGGCAAAGAGGGCAGGATCAGAAGGATCAGGTAGGCAGAGGATGGGGAGATAGGATTGAGGGAGGGCATGTAGGAGAGACAGCTCTAGAATTGGGGGGCATTTGGGGAATATGGAAACTTAGTTCAATGGAAACTTCTCTAAAATATATAAAGGCAATCATTACACTGTCTACAAATAATGAGGGAGATAGAGTCCCAATGGACATCTCTGGTCATCAAATGAAACTTCCAGTGCAGGATTTGGTTATATCCAATGGAGCTGTTGGCCAAAGGATTTCTACGGAAATTCTCAAACAATTCAAGTGGTTGTCAAGATAATAGGTTGCTCTCAGCAAATGGACAGCAAGGCCCTGTTGCTGAAGACAATACCTGTACAACACACTGACCATGGAAAGTTCGAGCTGGTGCCTACATAGAACATTTATCCCCATCTTCTAGTGTCTTTGGTATTGTGCAAGCTACCAAAAGAGAAACATAAATGCCAATCAAGCTACAAAACCTTTGATCTACAATGGTGTCCTGCCTGCAAGATACGCTAGGGCAATTTTGGCACAAAGTTTGTAGGAGTAACACATTTCTGATTTAGCATAAGGCCCACTCTGAGATAGAACCCAGACCTGACACCACTAGGGTGATCAAGAACCAGATAGTCCAGAGACTTGGGGTTAAAAACAAATACTATTGGTCTAAAAAAGAAAATAAATAACAATAAAATGATATTTTGCTACTTAAAGATCAATGCATTATTCAGCCATCACTATAGAAGCTTCCTCTTGCATCAGATGGGAACAAATAGAGACATACAGCCAGACATTACATAGAGAAGGTCCTTGGCACACACAACACTAAATGAGATGTCTCCATCAAATATCTCCCCTCAGAGCTCAGGGAACCCTGTAGAAGAGGAGGTGGAGAGAGTATTAAGAGCCAGAGGATCTGGAGGACACAAGAACAAAACCCTCTAAACCAATTGAACAAAGCTCATATGAACTCCAAAGAGACTGAAACAGCAAGCACAGGATCTGGACCTAATAGCATTCAGGACAATATTCCTATGAGAATCCTGAGTGTGTGAACAAGTGGGTCTCTGGTTCTTGTGCCTTCCCTTGGGGCTCTTTTCCTCCTGTTGGTTTGCTTTGTTCAACTTCAGTGTTTTATCTTATTATCTTTATTTTGATTTTACAAAGGAGTTTTTGAAAATGCTAATAAGAGGTAAGCTACGAAAGAATATTTTTTTTTCAGGAAATTCCCAAAGGCATGCAACACACTTAAGCTGGCTTAAGCTATTACTCAGAGGTGTGCCAGCCTCTCATGAACTGTAGTTGGAACTTTCCTACTTATTGTTCCAGGAAGCATAGAAAAGTACAAAAGAGCCAGTCTCTCTGGGCTGGTGTCCTGAGCAGACCTTGAGCGAAAGCTTTGCAGCCAGTCCCACAACACCAAGAGGAAGCTTTCCTCCCAGGTGCTCTAACAAGCTCAGGATCACAGGATCCCAGAATCACAGGATCACAGAGACAGCTTGACTCTGAGAAGTTCTGACACAACCAGGATCACAGGAAGGATAGGCTCCAGTCAGATTTAGCAAGGGCAGGTAGCACTAGAGATAACCAGATGGCAGGGCGGGAGGAGGGGGGAAGTGTAAGAAAATAAACAACACAAACCAAGGTTAGTTGGCATCATTAGAACCCAATTCTACCACCATAGCAAGTCCTGGACACACCATTACACTGGAAAAGCAAGATTCAGATATAAAATCGCTTCTCATGGTGATGATACAGGACTTTAAGAAAGACATAAATAACACCCTCAAAGAAATACAGGTGAACACGGGTATACAGCGCGAAGCCTCTCAAAAGGAAACACAAAAATCCCTTAAAGAACTACAGGAAAACACAATTAAACAGGTAAAGGAAATGAAAAAACCATTCAGAATCTAAAAATAGAAGTAGAAACAATAAAGAAATCAGAAAGAGAGACAACCTTGGAGATACAAAACCTAGGAAAGAAATCAGGAGTCATAGATGCAAACATCACCAACAGAATACAAGAGATAGAAGAGAATCTCAGGGGCAGAAAACACCATAGAAAACATTGACACAACAGTCAAAGAAAATGCAAAAAGCAAAAATCTCCTAACCCAAAACATCCAAGAAATCCAGAATGCAATGAGAAGACCAAACCTAAGGATAATAGGTATAGAAGAGAGTGAAGATTCCTAATGTAATGGGCCAGAAAATATCTTCAACAAAATTATAGAAGAAAACTTCCCTAAACTAAAAAAAAGAGATGCCCATGAGCATACAAGAAGCCTACAGAACTCCAAACAGACTGGACCAGAAATGAAATTCCTCCAGTCACATAATAATAAAAACACCAAATGCACTAAACAAAAAAGAATTTTAAAAGCAGTAAGGGAAAAAGGTCAAGTAACATATAAAGGAAGGCCTATCAGAATTACACCAGACTTCTCACCAGAGACTATGAAAGGCAGAAGATCCTGGGCAGATGTCATACAGACCTTACAAGAACACAAATGCCAGCCCAGGCTACTATACCCAGCAAAACTCTCAATTACCATAGATGGAGAAAACAAGATATTCCATCACAAAACAAAATTTACACAATATCTTTCCACAAATCAAGCCCTACAGAGGATAATAGATGGAAAACATCAACATAAAGAGCAAAACTACATCCTAGAAGAAGCAAATAGGTAATCTTTCAACAAATCCACACAAACCTAATCCCACCTTTTACAACAAAACAACAGAAAGTGACAATTACTTTCTCTTAATATCTTAATATGAAAATTAATATTACCAACATATCCTAATCGATTAAAATCCAAAAATATGGGGAATTAGAAATTTATTGACTATCATCCAATGGTCTCTCTAATTTGATAATTGGCGAAATAGGTCCAATATTGTACAATATATATATATATATACTTTTAGCTTGTTTGTATGTGACAGGGTCTGGTTGTGTACAACATAATGGTCTTGAAATCTCGCTTCTCCTATCTCAGCCTCTCTATTAGTAGTATTGTTT
>NW_022196899.1:35472264-35508635 GCF_008632895.1 Mastomys coucha | reverse complement strand
CAGGTTTCCAAATCCTCGGTTCGTGGAACCCCACGCAGGTAGGAGCTGCGGGACGGCATCCTACATCATATAACTTTTCTCATCATAATGCTATAAAAGTTAAAAAGAGAAAAGAAAAGAAAAGTACAAAAGAAAAAAAATTTGTCATTGAGGACACTGCAAAATCACCTGCCTCAGGGTTGCAGGATGGCTCAGTAGATAAAGGCGCCTGTCACCAAGCCTGATGACTTAGTTTGATCTCCAGAATCCACATGATGGAAGGAGAGTTGCCATCTGACCTCTGCATACCTACCATGGCATGTGTGTGCACATAAATAAATACTGTAAAAAATGTTAAGAACAAAATCACTTTCCTGGGTACAAGAAGAAAATATAAGTAATTATGGCCTAACTCATAACATTGAAATCTATTATACTCATTTGGGAAAAAAAGAACTATTAAAAACACAAAAGCATTGCTTCCCCAGTTCTCACATGTATACAGTGTTATGTTTAGTCAAAATTATAATTGCTGTATGTGGAATACAGTAGGCCCATTAGGCAGGTATATTATTTGAAACACAAGTCTCAGTTGTGTGTTAAAAAAATAACTACTATGTAAAACACTCAGCTAGATGTCCCCAGGTTCTAAGTGAAAACATATGCCTGAGCCATTCAGAATTTACAAATAAATGAAAATGAAAAGGTCATCATTGGCCCTTTTTCCTCACTGTTATTGAGTCTTTGAAATAAGCTCAGGAAATATATGCAGGTGGCTTTTTGATTAATTTGGTGGGGGTACATCCATGGAACCAATTTACAAGTGATTTGCAGGCAAGCTGGCATTACTGAAATAAACGGTGCTATTACTATGATTTATGCCTGTATTCCAAACACAAATGATAAAGTGAAATTTACAGTCCTTAATTACCGCCATGAAGCATTGGGAGGGAGAGAAAGGAGCAAAGATTGGCAATTTGCAAACATGTCAGTAAGGCAGGATGCAAAAAACTCTATGCTCTTACTTTTAAAAATAAAGATATTGTATAAATTGGCCTTACTGTATTGTTATCAATTCATCAAGAGGCAGAAGGGAATTCAAAAACTAAAACAAATGATCACAAGTTAGCCTTGGCATGACAGAAGCCCAGCTTAAGGAGACACCTAACACTGTATCCCACACTTACAAAAAGGCAGGAGGTGACAAAGTACAACAATGCTCATTATTTTGTGCTACAGACAGGACTTACTTTGCTCTCTAAATCCTTCCTCTTTCCACTGTTTCTTAATTGCATTACAGCAGAGTGTGGGAAAGCAGATTATTTTTCTCTTGTCCTGTTCATATGTGATTAGAGCCTACAGTCTGTTCAGCTCTCTGGTGACATTTACAGAGATACTGTTATCTACATAAGGCCCACAGAGCTGTAGAGTGGGTATCTTACCTGAGAGTAGTATCTCAAACAGTGCTGTTTTCAAGAGGCTGAGGATGATGTGAATGCCTCTGCAGGCTGGACCCATGAACCATCCCTCTCTCCAACTTCCCTCAACTCCTACTTGTGTGCTCCACTTTCTATCACTACTGAAAAACATAAGATAACCAACCAACCAAGAGGAAAAGACTTTTCCCAACTCATTATTTCAGGTGCTTCAGCCTTGGGCATTTGTCTGTGTTCTGGGGCTTGTCCTATAGCAAGGGAGAATACGATGACAGAGAGAGTATGAGAGGAGAGCAAAGCTACTCACCTCATGATGACTGTAGGCAGAGACAGAGTAGAAACTAAGATTCCAAAACCTCTTTCAAAAATCATGGTCCCCAAGAGCCTAGCTTCCTTCCTGTAGGGCCTCATCTCTTAAAAGTTCCACAGTATCCCAATAATTCAGAAAGATGGGGATCAAGTCTTTAATCACATGTGCTTTTTAGAACGTCCATTCAAACTACACTACACTACCTTAGCAATGCTGCTCCAGTGGATCTGGCAATCACTATTGGAGGAAGTCAGTTCCCTCTGTAGTGTGCATATTATTTTACTGACTGCTTCATAGTAGCCCCAAAAAGTAGTATAACATGGCAACTAATTGGATATGACAGGCAAGCTTAGAAAATTAATACTGCAATGTTAGGATTCAAGAAGTTACCACCCAAATAGAAAACCTGATTTATTTCTGAAATACTATGTTATAGAGGCCCTGATAGGAGACCAGCTTACAGGCATCTAAAAAATATCACTAAGTGTATGGGACTGAATTCCTAGATAGCTTGGATCCAGAGATATAAATTTAGGAAAGCAATGAACAGAAATAAGTGTTGAAGGCATGGGTTAGAATAAGTCAGGCATAAATAAGATGCGAAGAGCAATGATCGAAGCACAAAACTTTTTAAATTAAATTAATTTATTTATTCACTTTACAAACCATATCAGCCCTTTCTCCCCTCACAGTGCCCCATCACACCAGTCCTCTCCCCATTGCATTTTCTTTTCTCTTTTGAGAAGGGGAAGCTGTCCCCCACCTCTAGGGCTTACTCTCTCATAACTGTGGGGATCCAGCTTGATTTGAGCATAGCTGTCTGGAGTTGCAACTGCCACACCTGGCCTTGAGCCATTGGACTGTTTTCCAGTTTCCCAGAGTCCTATGAGTACATAAAAGCATTATTACAGTATATGTAGAGCTTTGTGAGTAGAGCCTGGTGCCATCAGCAGCTCGATTGTGTCTGGTGTCTTTGATAGTATTAAAGGTTGAGATTAAGCAGGAACGTTCCAGCTAGGATACAGTCTCATTACTATCTTTATGCAACCTTTCTGTGTCCCAGCTTGTAGGGACTCTCTGGTTTTGCTATTACTCATGACCAGGCTGCTTCCAGTGCATCCTTGATCTTTCTGGCTTCGTTTGTCTTGCAGAATCTTGAGACCAGTTCCCATACACACTGGGATTGTGATAATAAAAAAAATACACAGAGATAAACCTTTTATGGAGTTGACACCTTTCCAGGTAAACTCTCCCTAATCTTGATGGATTCTTTTTTTTTTTTTTTTTCAGAGCTGAGGACTGAACCCAGGGTCTTGTGCTTGCTAGACAAGTGCTCTACCACTGAGCTAAATACACAACCCAATGGATTCTTATTTTGTCTCAACAAAACTTAAGAACATGCGGGCATTTCACAGCCAAGCAGGTCCTCTAGGTCTGCTTCACATCAACTCAGGTTTCATTACACTTCCAGAAAAAATATTTTTAAGTAATTTTCTCCATTTGAATAATTTTCCTGAGATTATCTATGATCATTTAATTTATATCTTCTTTAGTGGTCTCCTTATTTCCAATCTGGGAGTTTTATGCTTTTCCATTGGGCCTTTCCAACCCTCAGTGTTACTTGTATTATGAAAGCCTCCCCTAAATGCCTTTGCATTTTCCTCATTATATTTTCATCATCGTTTCTAAAACATACCATGAAGGGTTTGAAGTGCTCTGCTTCTTGTCATTTATAAGTGTTTTCATCAATATTTAATAGTAGCTACCACTTGAAGGTTTACTTGATGTATTAAAGATTATACTAAGTGCCCGACATTCATTATATCATTTCATCCCCTTTGAAAACCTTTGAATTGAGTGGTTTTATTTTTTCTGATTCAATAAGGACACTGAGTGTAGGAAGATTAAGTCCCTATTCCAAAATCACACAGAAAGTAAGCAATAGAGCTTATATTTAATGGTGAGTTTAATGTTCATGATAATTCTTGTGGAAAATCTATTGTGATTATAATAGATGTACTTTAAAAGTGTATCTGTTGTTAACTAATATATTCCATTATTTAAGCACTATACAAAACAAATTCTCATTAGCGTCAGCAGGTATTAATTTGTCAATGCTAGTTTAAATTTAAAAAAGATAAAATTCAGGCTTATTTTATCATCACATCACACATTTACCCATCACTAACTCATTTCTCAAAGGCCCAAGCACTGTTTGAACGAGTCTTCCTCTCTACCATCCCTTCTGCCATTTCTTCTATCATAATTACTCTGAATTCACCTTTACTGATAGACAATGATAAATGTGCATAAAATTGACACCTTTTGAAAATACTCATTAATTTTCATTAGTCACATATGCTGGAGCTGACTTTTGAATGTATGTTGTTTCTTATCAAATTTAATGTATTATGACTTCAAAATATTAATATATAAACATTAGCTATATTAAATTCAAACTATATAATTATATATATATACATATATGCATATATCATTATGTTTACACATATTACTTTATGGACTGGTTATATTAAAGTTAGCATATATATGAGCATATGTACATATGAGATAGTTTAATGTAAGTTAATTTTTTTATTTTATTATATAAATAGAAAAATATATTTACAGATATACATTTTAATGACACTAAATGATCAGTATGTATTATAAGTAGCTCTAGGGTAATACAACGCATATTGGTTTTCTAATACATTCCTTTCATCACTTTTCACAACTGAAACATTGGTTACACTTATGTCTTCACAAACACAAATAAGCTCACAATTATATTTAAGAGAAAATTGAAGATGTCTCCATAGCATGTATATGATGCCTTCTCTGGAAATCACTGTCCAATGTGATAGCCAATATCCTTAGTTGGGTTAAAAATGAATTAATTAAAATTAAATTAAGTTAAAATTAAGCTTATCAGTTTTACTAGCTATATTCCAACTGTTCAAAATCCATTTATTACTGGTAAACTAGCATTTTATAAGGAGCATATACAGAATGTTTTCCATTGTCAGGGACATTTCTACTGGGCAATACTGATGTAGGAAATTCAGTCTCCTAAAGAAAATCCTTAAGTCCAGCTTTAGGATTCCTCTTAAGATTGTTTTCTTCTTCCGACCCTCGC
Source organism: Mastomys coucha (assembly GCF_008632895.1). Lineage (NCBI taxonomy): Eukaryota > Metazoa > Chordata > Mammalia > Rodentia > Muridae > Mastomys > Mastomys coucha. The sequence continues at coordinate 35,503,771 of NW_022196899.1, read as the reverse complement.
TCTTCTGTTATACTTAACATCTAGGTTTTATTTGATGATAAAGTTAAATTTAAACAATATCTATTCACAAATCCAGCCATATAAAAGATACTGGAAAACTCCAACCCAAGGAGTTTAACTACACCCATGATAATACAAGCAATAAATAATTTCCCTCCAGGCCAGGCGCACGCCTTTAATTCCAGCACTTGGGAGGCAGAGGCAGGCGGATTTCTGAGTTTGAGGCCAGCCTGGTCTACAGAGTGAGTTCCAGGACAGGCAGAGCTATACAGAGAAACCCTGTCTTGAAAAAAAAAAGCCAAAATAAATAAATAAATAAATAAATAAATAAATAAATAATTTCCCTCCAGCAAAAACCAAAGATGGGACACACACACACACACACACACACATACACACACACACACACATCCCTAACAACAACAATAAATCAATGGGAATTAACAATTATTGGTCACTGATATCTCTCAATATCTCTGAATTCAATTCCCCAATTTAAAAAGTAGACTAACAGAATGGATATGAAAACAGGATAAATCATTCTGCTGCATATAGGAAACATATTTCAACATCAAACATAGATATTACCTGGGAGTGAAGGGTTAAAAAAAGATTTTCCAAGCAAATGAACCCAACAAGAAAACTGGTTTAGCCATTCTAATATGTAATAAAATAAACTTCAAACAAAAATTAATCAAAAGAGATGGAGAAGGATGCTTTTACTCATCAAAGAAAAAAAATTCACTAAGATTACATATAAATTTTTAGTATCTATGTCCCAAATGCAAGGGCACCCACATTTGAAAAGAAATATAACTGAAGCTTAAATCACATGTCAAACCTCACACATTAATATTGGAAGATTTATCAATAATCCTACTTTCACTAATGAACAGGTCATCCAGACAAAAAACTAAACAGAAATACTGAAGTTAACAGGTGCTATGAACCAAATACTCCTAACAGATATCTATAGATTATTTAATTTGATGTTGGCAATATATTTTCTTTATAATGTTTAGTTATGTCTCTTGTATTCCTGATCCCTCAGTGACTGATTTTGTGGCAAACTGTTACTAATGACCACAGACCAAAATTAAAATTAAATGGTATTGAAATTGAAGGTTTGGTGGAGATAGGAGCTGATGTAATTATAATCTCCCAAGAATCTTGAAATCCTCATTGGCCCCTTCAGAAGGTAAAATTAGTTTGTAGAAGGAGCAGCCACATTTGAAAGTGATGTCTAATTGGAGAGCAGTTAAGTGAGTGCAGTTCAGTCAGTTCTGTTCAGTCAATTGAGTTCAGTGCAGTAGATTTGAGTTCATCCCTGAATTCATGCAGTTCAGTGCTGGTAAGAGAGGCAGTTGAAGACAGAGAATAAGGAGACCAATGTTAGAACAAATTACCAGAGTTAATTTTAGGCCAAGCAGAGTAATTCATGGAGAAGCTAAAAGAAGCCAGATTGAGTCAGACAGCTTGGAGAGAATAAGCTAGAACAGCTGAGTTGAACCAGCCAGCAAGAATTTAGAAAGAACTAGAGAGAATGAGTTTACTGAGCAGTAAGCCTCTAAGATAACAATTACATCAGGTGAATAAAGGTTGCATTTACACAATTCTTTACAGACCCTGAAAGGACAATACTCAACTTCATAAGGAAAAATAAAAAATCTTTGAATAGATAAAAATAATCCTCTACAATAAAAGAATATCCGATGTATCGCCATCCTGATTTCAAGCTATACTATAGTAAACAGCACGGTATTGGCATAAAAACTCACAAGTTGATCAATGGAACCAAACTGAAGTCAGTTGTAAATCCAAACACCTATGGAGACCTTATATTTTATAAAGAAGCCAGAAATATACAATGGGGGAAAAAGCATCTTCAACAAATGGTGCTAGCCAAGTGAATGTCCACAATCGGCCCACTTGCCTCTGGGATATCAGACATCTCTGTATGCCAGACCAAGGAAGGTGAAGCAGAGCCACAGGACTCTGGTCCCACCAGCAATGCCAGGAATGTTACAGCTCTTAAAAGAGGAATAGAGGACAGCCTTCACAGGACAAGCATCTGGAATCCCCGGTCTCTTGACATAATCCTCTGCAGGCAGCGAGAACCTGCCCAGCAAGTGAGTCCAAGAGCCAACCATGAAGAGAGAGCTCTTCGTCAAGTTTTACAGCTCAGAAAGACAGCCACTCTCCGATGGTCCTTGGTGTAAAACTTGTGTGCTTTATTCCATGTGAACAGTGACTACTATATGAACCTTGGGGAGTGAGATGGGATTTGGGGATAAATGCTTTCTACAGGCTAAGTGTGGGATGTTGACGATGCTATATTTGCATGAGGAAGTACTCCAGGTGCTGAATTAGGTGACTGACTGCTGTGGTCCTCTCAGTTTGTGGTTGTGGTTACATGTTCTAGAGCAGACATAAGATGCTTGGAGGGGGCAGCTCCATTCCTACCCATCTCAGATCTCTGAGATTAACACACCCCACCTAACCAATTCTTAGGCCTGTCTGGGAGCTTAGACTATGTGCCCTACATGCATGTAGAAGAATGAAAGTAGATCTATATCTATAACCCTGCACAAAACTCAAGCCCAAGTAGAGCAAAGATCTCAACATAAAACCAGATACACTGAATCTGGTAGAAAAGAATTTAGTAAATAACTTTGAATGCCATGGGAGACAACTTTTTGAATAGAATATCCACACTGCAGGCTCTAAGAACAAAAAAATCAACAAATGGGACCTCACAAAACTGAAAAGTTTCTATAAGGCAAAGGACACTGTCAATAGGACAAAATGGCAGCCTACAGAATGGAGAAAGTTCTCACCGACTCCACAGCTGATAGAGGACTAGTATCTAAAATATACAAAAACAACTCAAGAAACTAGAATCAACAAATCAAATAATCCAATCCAAAATAGGGTACTAATATAAACAAGGAATTCTCAACAAAGGAATCTCAAATAGCTAAGAAATACTTAAAGAAATGTACATTATCCTTACCCATCAGGGGAATGCAAATCAAAACTCCTCTGAGATTCCATCTTACACCTGCCAGAATGGCTATGATTCATAACAAAGTGAAGGCCCATGCTCATGAGGATGTGGGGCAAAGGGAACACTCTTCCATTGTTGATGGAAGTGTAACCTTATACAGCCACTATGGAAATCATTATAGAGTTTCCTCAGAAAGTTGAGAATCAATCTATCTCAAGACCTAGGTATACCACTCTTGGGTATATACCCAAAGGATGCTTAATCTTACTAAAAAGACACTTGCTCAACTATATTCATAGAAGCTTTATTTATAACATCCAGAAACTGGAAACATTCTAGATGTCTCTCAACAGAAAAATGAATACAGAAAATGTGGTACATTTACACAGTGGAATATTATTCAGCTTTTAAAACAATGACATCATGAAATTTGAAAGCAAATAGACCTAGAACTAGAAAGAATCATCCTGAGTTGGGTAGCCCAGATCCAGAAAGAGAAACATGGAATGTACTCACTTATAAATAGACATTAGCTGCTGTGTAATGCCTAATCATGCTATACCTCACAAGAAGCTAAGTAACAAGGAGGACTCAGAAGCTAAGTAACAAGGGGGATGCATGGATCTCCCTAGGGAGGATAAATAGATGTTTCAGGTGAACTGGGGGAAGGTAGGAAGGGAAACAGGGAGGTCTAGGCAGGGGCTGGGACGTGGGGATGAAGGGAGAGAGTACTTGGAGAGGTGGCTGGAATTTGGCCAACATTGAGGGGAAGGGGATGTAGAAATTTAGTGTAGTGAAAATTCCCTGGAATCTATGAGAATGACCCTAGTGAAATCTGCTAGTAATGGGGGATACAGAGCTGGAACTAGCCATCTTCTATAGCCAGTCAAAGCTTCCAGAAGTGAGGCTGGGATATCAATGCATACACAAAAATTTCCACCTACAATGTGTCCTGCCTGTAAAATGGACTGGAGTAGTGTGGCTCATAACTTATGGGAGTGGTCAACTAATAACTGGTCCAACTTGATTCACACACAGTGACTAGGATCCCATGTCTAACACTTGTGGATGGTCAGGAACCAGAGGCAGGGTAGCTCAGAAACCCAGCATAGAACCAAATGAAATGGGAAAAATTAATGAAATTATTCCTAATAATATTCTTCTATACTTATAGATCAGTTCCTAGCCCAACTGATGGGAGCAGCTACAAAGAGCCACAGCCAAAGTCTAGGTGAACCCAGGAAAACTTGGCTAAAGAGAGCAAGGAAAGATTATAGGATGCAGAGGGGTTGAGAACACCCCAAGAAAACCCACAAAATCAACTAAGCAGGGCTCATGGGACCTACAGAGACTGAAGTGACAATCATGGACCCTATATGGGTCTGAAGCTAGGTCCTCTGAATATATGTTATTGTTGTATAGCTTAAAGTTCCTGTGGGACTCGTAACAGTGGGATTGGGGGTGGTATTTCTGATGCTTTTGCCTACTCTTTTGACCCTTATTCTTCTACTGGGTAGCCTTATCCATCTTTGAGAGATGTCTAGTCATACTGTAACTTGTTATGCCGTGCTCAGTTGATTCTCTGAGAGGCTTGTTTTTTGTTTTTTAAGGAAAACTTAAGAGGAGGGAATTTGGGGGAAAATGGAGGTGGAGGTAGGGATGGAGACTAGCAGGAGTGGAGATGGGGGAACTGCAATTGGGATGCAATATATGTAAAAAGTAAAAACAAATTTAAAGAAAGTTAAATTACAAACATTTAATACTTTGTCTTTTATATTTACTTATGTGTTCTTTTATAATAACTGTCACAAAGAAATATCATTCAATATAGCACTTGACCCAACTTTTAAAAGTTCTTAAAGTGATGAATACAGATAGTATCTACATACATATTTTAGGTATTTATTTAGAATTCATATATTTAGTATCTACATATTGTGGTGTTTTGACATTTAAAAAAAAAACCTGGCTAGAAAAAGGACTGTTGTGGAGAGAGTTGATGAAAAATAAAATTGTTCTGCTAATATAGAAGGCAAAACTGGGTCAGACATCTAGTAAGTATATAAAAATAAATTTCAAGTTTATGTAGGAAGTTGCTTTCTAGAAATGCATTTGTAAGTGGTATTGGACTTCTACTGTTAGAGCTCCAAATGAAAGCTGGGAAATTCGCTTCTCCAGTGACACTGGAGGAATTCTAACTGAATTAAAGTTCAAGTAGAACCCTGAAAGTCTTCTCTATGTCTGATGTTTTTGATTGTACACTGAACAGGTAAAAGGAAGTTGTCAGAGATAGTCGGAAGGCACGCAAGAAATAAATTAATATGTAGAGAATGAAACAGAAACACGAAAGAGATGGCAACAGGAAGTAAAGGATGGATAACTTTTAGAACTAAGCTATTTACAATCAAGGAAAAAATTACTAGGAAATAAGAATGTCTAGAAAAATGCTGTAAATCTTATAAAGTAAACAAAAAAATCAAATGGCCTCATTCTTTTTTTTTAAAAAAAAAAGTAAAACAAAAAGAATTTAGAGATTAAGATTGATAGTCAGAATACAGAAATTAAAATTATGTCTCATGACTTTTAGATTAATTTAATTAGAATTGAAAATCCCTTTCATTTGTCATTTATAAAGCAGTTTTAGACTTCTTGATTGATTCTTGTTATACTCATGAAGTAATTTTACTCTCCTAATCTATAACAGGCTGTCAGTTGATTTTGCCATGCTCATACTTATGCCCTGGATCCTGTCACTTTGTAAGCAAGTTAGTTAATGGCTCTCTCGAGTTTATTAGTAAGCTTAATTAAAGCAAATAAGGTAAAGAACTATAGCTCACCCATCTTTGTGTCATTTCTACTACTTAACACGAAGTCATCATTACAATGTGAATAGAAATACTTCCATTCAGTAAACATTTATTGAGCCCTTTCTCTTATGTTCCAATGCTCTGGGCAGAGGAAGAACACTGTTACGTGGTTAAGAATGTGGGCTTCTTGTTGAGAGAGAATCTGTGTTCAAATCTCTGACCTGTCTTTTACTATGTTCAGTTTCCTCAGCTATGAAATAAGTAGGAAGACACTTCCTTGCGAGTTGAAGACAATGTAAGAAAGTGCATGCAAGTTTCTTATTGCTACATGCTCAACAATAATAAGCCAGTCGCTTATTATTGTGGCATATTAAGTTGCTTATTAAGTCTCTAAATCATGTTCTAAACTGCTTTATAGCATATTGAGTCTGTGATCCCAGCCCTTGGAGGATAAAAAGTTCATGGCTACACATCAAGATTCTGCTTCAAAAGAGGAAGAACAAAAATTGTTTTCAATACAACCATAATACCTGAACTGTAAACACATTAAATAAGAGCTCTCTGAGAAAAGATCTTTCCCATTTGATTCATCACTGTATACCTAGTATCTAAAATAATGCCTGGGGCAGCTTGGACACTCACAAAGATTTTAAAGAAATAAATTAAGAAACTAAGACATTTTAAATAAAAACTATCATATATTTTCCTTTTAACCTTTACTGTATATATATTCCTTATAAATGGTAGTGTATTATACGAAGCCATTTTTATGAAAATACATAATTACCTTGAGTATATTCCTGCCATTCCCATCCCTGTTTCTCTCCTCTTCCATAAATTTCCTTTGTTTTGCTTCAATATCCATGATATGCACACTTACATGGTTTTGTGTATCTATATAAAACTAAATAACCACATATGAGAAAAAAATCTGAGATGTCTTTCTGAGACTGGCCCAATCTGCTTACCATGGTTATCTCCAGTTACAACCACTTTTCTACAATATAATGTGGGTTTTTTTCAAAGGTGTGCCTGTGTGTGTGTATGTTTGTGTGTGTCTATATGTGTGTGCACGTGTGCATGTATACATGCACTCACAAATGCACACATGTACCTTCAGAACACAAAATAAGGAGTCAGACTTCAGATCTCCCACAGCTGTACTTACAGGTGGCTATGAGGGGCCTGAGATGGTACTGGAAATAGAATAGATCTCTAGTCCTCTGGAAGAGCAGTACTCCTATGAACTAGGGACTTATCTCCCCAGCCTCAAAACTTGATTCTTCCAGAGCTTGCTTCATTCACCAGGTTACCTTGAACTCAGAGATCTGTTTGTCCATGCCTCCCTAGCGTGGGACTAAAGGCATTCTCTACCACACACATACTAAATTTTTTACATTGTTTTAAGGTTTCCATTGTTAAAGGTATTTGACTTCCTTAAGTTTATTCCAAAGTTTAGTTTGTCCTGTTTTGCTTTTGTTTTGGGGAACGATTGTAAAAGGTTTTTTTATTTGATTTCTTTCTATGTTTGTTATTGTCGTATACAGATACTATCGGTTTCAGAGTGCTGGTTTTGGATCTTACCTAAGAGATTTATGGTGGAGTATTTAGGGTGTTTGATATAGAATCATATGATGGACAAATAAGGATACTTTAACATCTTCCTCTTCTATTTATCATTTTTATTATCATATTGCTGTATCCAAGAATTTAAGCAATACATTGACTATAAATGGAAAAAATGGACACTCTGGTATCATTCCTAATCTCAGATGAAAAGATTTTGTTTTCCCAACTTAGTATGCTGACTATGGATTTATCATAGATAGCTTTTATTAAGATCTACTTCTTCTGTTCATCATCTCTTTGGGGCTTTTATTAAAAAGAGATGTTAGATTTTTATCAAACCCCCTTTCTTCATCTATTGAAATGAATATGTAATTTCTGTCCTTGAGATCACTCATACCATGTACTACATTGATTGATCTGCATATCCTGAAATACCCTGTATCTCTAAAATGAAGCCAACTTGATGATAGTGAATGACTTTTTTGTTATTTTTTAAATTCATTTTGTGGGCATTTTATGTGAATATAAAATTTTTGCATCTATGTTCAGCAGGGAGATTGGTCTATAGTTTTCTTTGTTGTCCTGCCATTACCTGGTTTTGTCTGGTTTTGAATGCCTTTGTCAAAATGTTTGGGCAGTGTTGTTTTCCTGTTGAAGGAACAGTTTGAGAGTCTTTGATGTTGACTCTTTTTGAAGGGTCTGAAGAATGCATTTGTGTCTGGACCTACTTTAGTTTGAAGATCTTTATTGCAGCTTTAATTTCATTGCTTGTTATATCTGTTCAAATTGCTTGACTCATCTTGTTTTAATCTTGTGATCAAATGTTTGCATAAATTCATTCATTCCTTTTAGATTTTTACAATTTAGCAGAACATTAAAGTATTAGTAGAAAATCTTAAATGATTTTCAAAATCTTATTGGTATCTTTTGAAACTCTTCACTTAAATTTTTAAATTTATTCATTGACTCTTCTCTTTTTCTTGGTTAACGTGATGCAGGACTTGTCGATCTTATTTATCTTTACAAGAAATCAACTTCTTGTTTCATTGATTCTTTATAGTGTATTGTTCTTTTCTTTTCTCAGTTTGATTCATTAATTTCTCCTTGATCTTTATTTCTTTATGTCTAGTGATTTGGAAGTTTGCTCATCCCTGTTTTTGCAAGAAAAATGCATTGGCAAACTGTTGTGAAAAATATTTAATCTCAATCAGGGGCTTCTACCCTACCTTTGGCCATTCACTTCCTAGATAAAAGACACACAAGTTTTATATTTATAATATGCTTTAATAAACACTGAATCTAAGCAGATATCTACCCTCTAAGCTATTAGAATCTATTTCCCCATCAATAACCCTAAATTACAACTTGTCATGGTCTGTCTGGACTGCTCTTCCTTTACTTGGCCAGCCCTCATGGCCATGCTTTATGATTCACTTAACCCATGGCATCTTCTTTCTCTCCACCTTCTCTCTCTTCATGGTTATCCTCAGACCCCAAGCCTAGAAACCACAAGTCCTGCCCATCTCAATTGTGTCTAGCTATAGACTGTAGGCATCTTTATTCACCGATCATGGATAAGTTGGGGGGACAAGGTCACATAGTGTCACTTGTATCTACATGCTGATTAGGAGCAACCAGGCCTTGGGGCCCATTATTTAGCACGATACATAATTGGCCAAAGACCAAACCTCAACAGTAAGCAATTTGAGATCTCTCTGATTTTCTAACAGAGACACTGTAGCTATGAACTTTCCTCTTGTTATGTTTTCATTGTAACCCATGCATTTCATTATGTCTTTTTTTTCATTTTTAATGGTCACTTAATTTTCTGAATGACCCATTAGTCATACAGCATGATGTAGACCAATTTTGAAGCAACTGTGTTATGTAGCTTCTCTAGTTGTTGAAATCTAGTTTTACTACATGGTGTCAGGTAAACAACATGAAATTGTTTTAGTTTACATTTAATGTAATTTATCTAGACTTATCACATGAATTTATTTAATTAAGTTTATATTTACGAAGACATATTTGTGACGTCCTACTTTTGAGAAAACTTCAAGAAATGCTGAGAAGACTTTTCTCTGCGGTGTTTGAACAGAATGTTCTCTGGAAGGATTTTAGGTCCATCTGATTTATATCTGTGGGGGGGTGAGCACACATACATATGCAAGTTCATGTTCACTTGTGTGTGTGTGTGTGTGTGTGTGTGTGTGTGTGTGTTGCCAGAGGACAACCTCAGATGTCATCATCAAATGTAACGTTTTTGCCTTTTAATTCTTGGCAAACATGACTCTGACTAGCCTGGAAATCATCAAATAGGATAGGCTGGCTGGTCAGCTCTGAGGATCCTCCTACCTCCACTTCTTCAGTGCTGGGATTGCAAGTGTACATTATCATAACTATTCCTTTTTTATGGGTTCTAGGAGATCAGACTCAGATTTTCTCGCTTGAGTTATCTACTTAACATTACTCTATGATGTCATTTAACTCATTCTTTTATTGCTGTTTGTTGTTGTTGAAATGACTGTGTATTGGTGAGAACTGGGTAATGAAGTCAATCACTATTATTGGTTATACTTAGTCTATTTCTCTGTGTCTAGTAGCATTTGTTTATGAAACTGGATGCACCTATATTTAGGGCATATGTGTCAAAAATTATGATATCCTGTTGATAAATGCCCCTTTAATCAGTATGATTTAACAATTTTATTACTTATTGTTTAAATTTTTTATGCATGTATATAATACATTTTCATCCACCCCCACCGCCAACATCTCCTACAACTCCATACCTTTGCTCCATTTCCACTTGCAATACCATATGATCTTTTGGAGGTTTGTTTGTTTGTTTGTTTGTTTGGGTTATTCAGTGAAACCAAAATGTCATAGATTCATGGCATCTGCTGAAGCTGAAGAAACCTAATTTTCCCTCTTCTATCAGCAATCAATTGCCAGATAAGGGTGGGAATTTGCAAGTCCCTCCCCAACCAGTTCTGGAACTTTGTCTGGCTTGATCTTGAGCAGGTTTTGTGAATGTAGTCCCAGCCACTGTGAGTTCCTATGTGCAATGGGCTGTGGTTTCTGGAGCATACTGAGTGGAAGCAGTAATGCGACACTTCTTTAAGTCTCTTATGATTAATTTTGATTTTGAAGTCTACTTTGTCAGATATTTTAAAAGTGGAACCTTCTTGTTTCTTAATTTTATTTGTTTGAAATAACTCTTTCTATCCTCCCACCCTAAAGTTGCATCTGTCATTGATGGTTAAGCATATTTCTTGGAGACAACAAATAGATCGATCTTGGTTTTAATCCAATCAGCTGCTCCATGTCTTTTCATTTGGAAAGTAGACCATTAATATTCAGGGTTATTATTGAAAGATGTGTATCCCGTTGATTATGTAGTGTTTGGTCTTTTCCTTTTCATTTGCTTAACTACTTTCTATGGTTTATACCTATGGCCTCATAGATGAGTTTATCTTTCTTTTCAGTCTGAAGAATTTCTTAAAGCATCTTCTATAGAGATAGCTTAGTAATCATGAATTTTATCACCTTGTTTTTACTGTGTGAAAAAAAAATACTTGTGTCCCTTTCAATTATGACAGAAATTTTTGCTGGACATAGTGGTCAAAATTAATAGTTGACTTTCAGAGCTTGCAAAAACTATTCCAAACCATGTTGATTTTGAAGTTTCTATGAGAAATCTGTTGTTATTCAGATGTGGCTTCCTTTATATGTGATTTTGTGGTTTTCTCTTAGAGCTTTCAAGAAACCTTCTTTGTTCTTTGTTCTTAGTTCTTAGTGTCTTTGCTATATTGTCTTGGGTGAGTTTCTCTCTGGTCTGCTCTCTTTAGTGTTCTCAGTGCCTCCTCTGCCAAAATGGACATCCTCCCACCCCCAGATTTGGAAAAATTCTCCTCTGATTTTATTCAAACTATTTTCTATGCCTGTAACATGAAATTCTTCTTCATTTTTGTTCATGATTTGTAATTTTGGTTTTTTCATAGCGTTCCAAAAATTTTATGTTTCATTCAAACACTTTTATTAATTATTTCACTTTGGTTATTGTTTTAATGTTGCAATAACTCTACCTTGTCTTTAAGGTAATATTCTGACCTCTCGTTGTTTCTACTGGTGATGTTTTCTGTAGATTTTTTTTAACTTATTGAATTTTCAATTTTCAGTACTGCAATGTTTGTTTGTTTCAGTATTTCCATCCTTTTATTGAATTCAACTTTGGCATTTTTGTTTTACTGAATTATTTCTGTTCTCTTATAATTCATTAAGGAGTTTAAGTCTTCTTTGGTTTCTTTGCAGACATTTATAAGCATTTTCTTTAAATCTTCAAAATTTCACTTTATTCTAATTGGACATTACTGTGGAATAGTACTTTTAAGAGGAGTATTGCTCTCTTTTTCCTTTTTCCTTATGATTTTACATAGGAGATTACACTAAATTGTGTTATGTTATCAACTGAATTCTTAAAATCCTTATCTTTTGATGGAGGTATTGACAATGTTTGATAAAGATAAGGTATTAGAGTTAAGGAATTACATTTCTCTTTTAGACTGATGCTCAGATTTATGGGCTCTGTTCCTATTTCTATCTTGAAAGTAGAATACTATCTGTAAAAATAATTACTGAAAAAGAACAGGTCCATGATAAATACAATAATAGTAAAATAAAAATAAATCACTCCTTAAATTCTATTCAATTTAGGAAGTAAAGGAACACTGATAATATGATGTTGGTAAAGATATTAGTTATTGTGCATGTAAGTACAAAGGATAATAGCATAATAAGACTAATTATTAGTATTAAGTTGACAGATAAAAAGAAAAAGAATGAATATAAATACAATGAAAACAGTAAAGATTGTGTATGAGACTGTATTGGCTAAAAATAGAATGGCTTTTCATTCTTTAAAGAAAAACTGCAATCAAATAACCTAAAAGAGTCTCATGAGTCTGGAGGCAGAGACATGGCGACCCTGAAGATCAGGCTAGTCTGTACACTTTGAGTGGTCTATCAAATGGAAGCTGAAAAGGGGGAAAGAGTAGAGGAAAATGAAGAAAAGAGAGGAAAGAGAAGAAGGAGGAGGAATGGAAGAAGGAGCAGGAACAGAAGGAGGAGGAACAGCAGGAGGAGGAGGAACAGAAGGAGGAGGAAGAGGAGGAGGAGAAACAGAAGGAGGAGGAACAGAAGGAGGAGGAACAGGAGGAGGAAGAGGAATGGGAGGAGGAGGAATGGAAGGAGAAGGAACAGGAGGAGGAGGACAGGAGGAGGAGGAAGAACTGGAGGAGGAAGAACAGAAAAGAAGAACAGGAGGAGGAGAAACAGGAGGAGGAGGAACAGGAGGAGGAGCAAAAGGAGGAGGAGCAACAGGAGAAAGAGGAACAGGAGGAGGAACAGGAAGAGGAGGAAGAGGAGGAGGAGCAAAAGGAGGAGGAGGAAGAGGAAAAAGAGGAACAGGAGAAAGAGAAACAGGAGGAGGAGGAACAGGAGGAGGAAGAGGAGAAAGAGTACGGTGGAATAGAGCTGTCCTAAATTGTCATTGGTTGTTAAGTTAAAGAAGAAGAAACAGAAGAAAAACAAAAACAAAAAAAAAAAGAAGAAACAGGAGGAGGAGGAGAAGGGACAAGGAGAAAGAGGAGGAGAAGGAGAAATGTGAGGAGGGGAGAGCTGGTGCAGCCATTGAGTCTGAATGCAGTCTCCTAGTTACTCCATGTCACAGCCTCAACATGGTGGTTCTTTTGCTAGCTGCACTCTCCCCTCTAGTGGAGAGGTACATATCAGAAAGCAAATTATCTAACTATGGGCTTGGGAATTTAGGGTAAAAGAGTCTGGAAGAAATGGATTCTTGTTATTTTATATAACAATGTGGCAATATGCTAACAAGAAAAGTGTCTCATGATCCTCAGATCTCACCTTCTGTGATGCACAGGTCTAGATATGTTTTATGACTATGAGAGCACATTAATGGTAATATTACAAATAATTTTTGGTCTTATGTGTCTTTTTTTATTATATTGTAGTATACTTAATTTCAGTTTGGCATCAAAGAATAAACACATAGCTAATGTTTTAACTTTAAAACTCTAGGTTAAACATCTCTAGGTAGCTGGTTTTGTGTAAACTTGAGAGCTACAATCATCAGAGAGGAAGGAGCCTCAGTTGAGAAAATTCTTCCATGAGATCCATCTATTTTTTTCTCAATTAGTGATCAATGTAGGGGACCCCAGCCCATTGCAGGTAGTGCCATTTTTGGGCTGGTATCTCTTGTTCTATAAGAAAACAGGTTGAGCAAGCCAGGGAAGCAAGTCAATAAGCAGCATTCCTCCGTGGCCTCCACATCAGCTCCTGCCTCCAGGTTCCTGCCTGTTTGAGTTTCTATCCTGAATTCCTTTGTAATGAACATCAATGTAATGATCTATGCTAAATTAACCCTTTCCTCCACAACTTGTTTTTTGGTCATGCTGTTTCCTCACAGCAATAGAAACCCTAACTAAGGAAGTCTCCATCACATATAACCAAACGATTTGGTTATCTTGTTACATCTTGAGAAATTATATAGCAGGTACAGTTAGAAGAGGACAAAATGAGTATAGACTTTTGTAGGATCTGATGGTTTTTTTTAATTTCCTCCATTTCTTTTATGTCTCTTCTGTTGTTACGTTGAACAGAGAGTTGTCCAGTTTCCACATGTATGTGGGCTTTCTGTTGTTTTTGCTGTTATTGAAGACCAACCTTAGGCCATGGTGATCTGATACGATGCATGGAATTATTTCAGTCTTCTTGTATCTGTTCAGGGTTGTTTTGTGACCAATTATATGGTGGATTTTGGAGAAGGTACCCTTACACCAATCAGAATGGCTAAGATCAAAGCCTCAGGTGACAACACATGTTGGAGAGGAATAGAGAAAGGAATACTTCTCCATTGCTTGTGGGATTGCAAACTGATATAACCACTCTGAAAATCAATCTAGAGGTTCCTGAGAAAATTGGAAATAGATCTACCTGAAGACCCAGCTATACCACTCTTGGGAATATACCCAAAAGATGATCCACTATGCCACAGAAGCACGTGTTCCACTATGTTCATAGCGGCCTTGTTTATGATAGCCAAAAGCTGGAAACAACCCAGATGTTCCATGACAGAAGAATGGGTACAGAAAATGTGGTTCATTTACACAATAGAATACTACTCAGCTATTAAGAACAAGGACATCATGAGTTTTGCAGGCAAATGGATGGAACTAGAAAACATCATCCTAAGTGAGGTAACTCAGACCCAAAAGGATATGTACGGTATGTTATCACTAATAAGTGGATATTAGCCAAAAACAAAAAGTACAGAATATCCAAGATACAGTCCACAGAACTCAAAGAAGCTGAAGGGCCCAAGTGAGGGCTCCTCAGACTTACTTTGAAGAGAAAAGAAAGCAATCACAACTGAGGGACCTGGGAGGGAATATGGATGGTAGGTGTGGGGGGAGGGGGAAGCTGATCTGGTATTGGGTGAGGGAAATGACTGAACCCTGAGGATCCGCAGAAAGAATTGAAACAGGCAACCTCTGGACTTAGGAGGTTGGGGGGAACCCTCCAGAATACATCAGGGACTTGGGAGATAAGAGATTCTCAGGTCTCAAAGGGAGGGACCTTAGATGAAATTCCCAACAGTAAGGAGAATGAACTTATAGAGCCCACCTCCAACAGGAAAACAGGGCATCAAATAAGGGAGGGTGTTGCCATCCCACAGTCACATCTCTGACTTATAATTGTTCCTGTCTTAAAGAATTACATGGAGAGCCACCTGAAGAAAAGAAGGTCCAGTAACAGGCCCAAACTGGGATCGAGCTCAAGGGGAGATCCCAAGGCCTGACACTATTACTGCAGCTATGGAGCATTCAGAAAAAGGGACCTATCATGACTGCCCTCTGAAAGACCCAACAAGCAGTTGAAAGAGTCAGAGGCAGATATTTGCACCCAACCAATGGACAGAAGTAGCTGATCGCTGTTGTTGAATTAGGGAAGTCTGAAAGAAGCTGAGGAGAAGAAAATCCTGTAAGAGGACCAGCAGTCTCAATTTATCTGGACCCTTGAGATCTCTCAAACACTGAACCAACAAATACACAGCATACACCAGCTGATATGAGGCCTCCAACACATATACAGCAGAGGACTACTGGGTCTGGGTTTAGTTGGAGAAGATGCACCTAATCCTCAAGAGACTGGAGGCCCAGGGAGTTTAGAGGTCAAGTGTGGTGGTGGGGACATCCTTATAGAGGCAGTGGTGTAGAGAGGAGGTATGGGATGTGGAACAGTTGGGTAGACAGGGTGGGGATAAAATCTGAAGTGTAAAAAATCAAAAAAAAAGAAAGGAAAGAAGGAAGGAAGGAAAGAAAGAAAGAAAGAAAGAAAGAAAGAGGGAGAGAGAAAGAAAGCTAAAAAAAAAAAGAAGAGGACAAAATGAATGAATGCCTTAAGGAACAAAATAGAGAAAGAGACAGAAATCAGGAGGTAGTTAATTGGAGGAGGCCAAGAACATCCTTACATGTTTGTTGTTAAAAATCTAGTGTGCCATTCTGAAAAAGCAGACATTTATCAATTAAAACCCATTGGCTGGGGTATTGTTATAATGTGACATTATGTTTAACTACCCAAAGTGACCATCTACAAAAATGGTGCTTTTTTAAAAAGTATAACCATGCCTCTCACATACAAATCATACTTCTTGGGTAAACACAATTCCACGTAGCAGTGGTACTTGCTCACTGAGGAACAAGGGGATAGCTAGTAAGGGCCAGAGGATCTAATATTCTTGTACATTTTGTATAGAAACAGATGTCTCAAAAATAATAATACATATGTTTTTTAACCTTACAAAGTTTGCATTAAAACAATAAATGTGAATTCCAGACCTCATATCATTGAGCTGTTATCTTTTAAACTTGGCTTGCTGTTGACTCAAAGATGGTAATTATAATGCTGTGTGTGTGTGTGTGTGTGTGTGTGTGTGTGTGTGTGTATGTGTGTGCACGCAAGCACGTGCGTGCACATGTATTTTATTTAATGCAGTTGAGTTAGGGTCGTAAGTATGAAAATCTTTGCATATCACAGATACACTTACTACTGTTTTGATATCTATGGAAATAATTTCACAAAAGGCACTAGCAATGAAAAATGTGTATCGTGAAGTGGGTCAGCCTAAAAGAAAGTTTTCATCTCAATCTTCTGTGTGACTTTACACATGGAGAATGTAGTTATTTTTCAGAAGTACCTGAAAGTTAGTTAAAATCAGCTAGCAATATTACTGCACATTGAAAGAAATCTCACTGACAGAGATTTCCACTTCTTGGTATTGTTCGGTCTTATTCTTCAAAAAGAAAAATGAAAATTCAACAATTGTGTATTAAAAACAAACATCATATTAAGAGTTTCAACTCAGAAAAACTAAAGAAAATAAACACTGGTAAAAGGTCACATCTTAAGAAGGGGAATCTAATACCTTATAAAGTAATAATGTTATATATAATATTATTATAAAATGTTTTTAAATGCCATGTAATTTAAAAATTTCTAATTCCTAAAGCTCTGGTTATTGAAAGTCAATGCAACTTATCCACTATTGATATAAATATTCTGCTTCCATTGCTTCAAAGAGATTTCTCAGAAACATTAATGTCATCAAATGCCCACAAGTGGCTGACATTAAATGTGGGTGTCAGTTTAGCACAGGAATGCAGACAAAGGGCCCCTCTTTCAGAGAAGATGAACTGAATGATGCTTATAACCCTTACCATCATCTTCCCAGAGCACATGAAAGGTTTGTCTGGAGTCCTTACTGGTGCTGAGGATTCATCCATTAAGTCCTTAAGTCCTACGTCAAGCCCCATGTTATATGTGTGTATGCTATGTATGAGTTTCTTTTTTTATTTCTTTTTTTTTATTGAAAAGGTTATTTTTTACATGATTTCAATTTATCTGAATTTGTTAACATATAAAAACATATTTTAAGTAAATAGAATTAAATCACATTCTTCTTTCCCTTTTGTACCCCAACTCCTCCCAGAGACACCCCTTCAATACCTACAATAACTTTTTTGTCATATTCCTTAAAATTTATAAAATATTATAACAATAAAAATAAGTATTATAAAAGTTGTTATAAAACAACAACCAATTTAACAGTCTTATGTAGATGCTCATATACAGCAATTGTGAAAATATATTTTTCTTAATATAAATTTTAAATAACTCCAAACATATTAATTATATATTTCAAAATAAAACACCATTACTAGTATTTTCTTAAACAAACATAAATATGTATATAAAGTCTTTTGTTTGTTTGTTTTGTATTTAGCAGAGTTTAAAATCTTGGCTCTTACTGTGGTACAAGCCAAAAATAAGAACAATTTTTAGACATTGGATTTCATTGTAATAAGGCTGCACTTCAATGACCCTCACATCACCAAAGGATTTTACCTCCATCATAGGTAAACTGAGAGTTGATAGTTCTGCTGCACCAAGAAATGAATTGTAGGCACGATTTTTGGATACAGATTTTCTGCTATTGTCAAAGCTATTTGACTTGAGTGAGTGAATTTATTCTCAGCCCACAGAGAACAGGTTACATTCATTTAAGAAATGGTGTATGTAATAAGATGGTCTATCCATAAAGTCATTCACCAACTGTTTCAATGAACAATGGTTCTGCTTGGAGGGTGGCACAGACATTAGGTAAGGGTAAGAAATTAGCTAAGGTAAGGGTAAGAAATTAGTAAGTTCATTAGCTGTGATAATTTGGAAAAGCATTCATCTCAGAGAAAGAATAACTTATAAAGTTCTATTCTTCAAACTTGATACAAGAGTTACAAACATCAAGCAAAGCATTCAGTCTCACTCTTTGTTGTTCTCTTACAAGCCACCTCCCTAGTTACTTGTCTATGTTTCTTTTGGGTATATAAGTACTTTTGAAATATGTAAGCTGTTCTGAAAACCATAGTATAGTGTAAAAACATGAAATAAACAATACTACTAATAGAGAGGCTGAGATAGGAGAAGCAAGATTTCAAGACCCTTATGTTGTACACAGCCAGACACTGTCATGAACAAACAAGCTGAAAGTGTATATAGATTGTACAATATTGGACCTATTTCTCCAATTACCAAATTACAGAGACCATTGGATGACAATCAACAAATTTCTAATTCCTCATATTTTTGGATTTCCATCAATTAGGATATGTTGGTAATATTGATTTTCTTATTAAGATATTAAGAGAAAGTAATTGTCACTTCCTGTTGTTTTTGTTATAAAAGGTGGAATTAGGTTTGTGTGGATTTGTTTAAAAATTACTTTCTTGCTTCTTCTAGGGTATAGTTTTGCTCCTTATGTTGATGTTCTCCAACTATTATCCTTTGTAGGGCTGGATTTGGGGAAAGATATTGTGTAAATTTTGTTTTGTCATGGAATATCTTGTTTTCTCCATCTATGGTAATTGAGAGTTTTGCTGGGTATAGTAGCCTGGGCTGGCATTTGTGTTCTCTTAGGGAGTGTAAAACATCTGCCCAGGATCTTCTAGCTTTCATGGTCTCTGATGAGAAGTCTGGTGTAATTCTGATAGGCCTGCCTTTAGATGTTACTTGCCCCTTTTCCCGCACTACTTTTAAAATTCTTTCTTTGTTTAGTGCCTTTGGTGTTTTTATTATTATATGATGGGAGGAATTTCTTTTCTGGTCCAGTCTATTTGGAGTTCTATAGGCTTCTTATATGTTCATGGGCATCTCTTTCTTTAGGTTAGGGAAGTTTTCTTCTATAATTTTGTTGAAGATATTTACTGGCCCATTTCTTTAGGAATCTTCACTCTCTTCTATACCTATTATCCTTAAGTTTGGTCTTCTCATTGTGCCCTGGATTTCCTGGATGTTTTGAGTTAGGAGCTTTTTGCTTCTTGAATTTTCTTTGACTGTTGTATCAATGTTTTCTATGATGTCTTCTGCCCCTGAGATTCTCTCTTCTATCTCTTGTATTCTGTTGGTGATATTTGCATCTATGACTCCTGATTAATTTCCTAGGTTTTGTATCTCCAGGACTGTCTCTTTCTAATTTCTTTATTGTTTCTATTTCCATTTTTAGATTCTCGATGGTTTTGCTCATTTCCTTCACTAGTTTGTGCTTTCCTGTAGTTCTATGGGATTTTTGTGTTTCCTCTTGAAGGACTTCTAGCTGTTTACCTGTGTTCTCCTGTATTTCTTTGAGGATGCTATTTATGTCTTTCTTAAGGTCCTGTATCATCACCATGATAAGTGATTTTAGATCTGAATCTTGCTTTTCCAGTGGAGTGGTGTGTCCAGGACTTGCTATGGTGGGAGAATTGTGTTCTGATGATGCCAAGTAACCTTGGTTTATGTTGTTTATTTTCTTATGCTTGCCCATGCCATATGGTTATCTCTAGTGCTACCTGCCCTTGCTCAATCACAGGAAGGAGCCTGTCCTTCCCGTGATCCTGGGTGTGTCAGAGTGCCTGGGAGTGGAGCTTCCTCTGGGTGTTGTGGGATTGGCTGAAGAGCTTGCACCCAAGGTGTACTTAGGAAGCCAGCCCAGAGAGATCGGAAGGAGCCAGAGCCACTGGGCTGGTAGAATTCCTGTGTGCCTGGTACCACTGGTCCAAGGTACTCCCCGTGTTGGGACAGATGTTGGGTCCTCCTTACCTCTGATCCTGCGTGTGTCAGAGCGTCTGGGAGAGGAGCTTCCTCTGGGTGTTGTGGGACTGGCTGCAGGGCTTGTGCCCAAGATCTGCTCAGGACACCAGCCCATTGCCACCGGAAGGAACCAGAGCCCTATGTATGAGTTTCTATGTGTGCTATGTACATTGCATTATATGTACCATGTGTGCCAGTCCTTACCCTCCACTTTGCTTAAGGTAAAGTTTCTTATTGTTCATCACCTCATATACATCAAGCTCTTTGTCCCATGAATTTCCAGCCATCTCCTATCTCTTCAACTCCATCTCACCATAGTAGCATAGGATTATAAACCCATCATGTCAGCTTGACATTGGTTCTAGAGATCCAAACACAAGCCTTCACACTTACTTAGCAAGTGCTTTATTAACTGAACTGTTTCCTCCTCTTTTTTTATTGGAGTAGCATATGGGTGTGCATGTGTGCAACTGGATGAATGTGCATATGTATGCACATGCATGTGGAGGCCAGAAGTCATTGTTCAGTTTCTTCAACTGTCACTCTCTTTCCACCTGATCTTGAATCTTAAGTGTAGTGGTGTTTGTATGTGTGAGTGTGAGTATGTGAGTGTGTGTGTGTGTGTGTGTGTGTGTGTGTGTGTGTGTGTGTATGTGTGTGTGTATATGAACAGCTAAGTCCAGAAATTAATATCAAGCATTTTCCTTCATTTCCTCACCTTATTTTTTGAGACAAAGTCTCCTACTGAACCTGCACCCACTTTTTAGGATGGACTGATGGGCTAGTGTGCTCTGGGGATCCTACTATGCTGTTGTTGGCCTCCTTGTGCTAGGGTTACAGGCATAAACTACTGAATCTCATTTTTGGTAGGTGTTCATGTTAGCACGTCAAGTACTTTATCCTCTGAGCCATACCCCATCCACCTTATCTTTTGAGATAAAGTTTCTCACTGAAGCAAGGGTCATGAGCTGGCAGACTGGCCACAGAGGTCTGAAAAGTCACCTGTCCATGTCCTCATCACTAGGCTGTACACTACATGCTACTACTTCTGTTTTTTCCTTGGTTCTGGGGATTCAAACTCAAATACAATGCTTGCACAGCAAGAACTTTACTGAGTCATCGCCCCAGTCCTCAATATACTTTCATTGTTTCCTTTCTATAATAGTCACTGAGTTCTGTGTATGTTGTCAATATATTAGAATGTTATTCTTATTTGGCATGTATCAAATGCTGAGGGAATACTAACCAATTAGTAAAAGAAAACTTCTTGGTTTACCAATATATTTCTATAGTAGATGTTGGAATTACAAAAATGTCTTCCTTGCTTTCCAGTGGTTCATAGTCTAATGGAAAGTACACAGAATTGCAGAAAAAGAGTGTGAAAATACCTTCCTAGTAGTCCTTAATAGATGTATCAGCATGCAGCAGGGATAGTTAGAATGGGGAGAGTGGTGAGTGCCAGCAAAGACTTCACAGGATATCTAGGAACAGAACCAGAAACGTATATATTACAATAGGAAGAAATAGCTTAAGTGAAAGCGCAGAGCCATATGAAAGCCAAGGGAGGTGGGATGTGAATGGAACATAAGGGGAAATGGGGGGCCAAGGAGTGCTGGGAGGAGAGATGCCCACAGAAGGGATGGATGCTGGTCAGGAAGCTGACATTAAAATGTATGCTGGAACCATGAGCAGTATTGGGGCAATTAAACAAGGAAGTTTCTGGTGAGCTTTATGTTTTAGAAAAAAACTATTTTGGGGCATATAAGGAAGAACAAAACTGTAAGAAATTTGAAGTCTTATTTCAAATGTATTTTCTATCCCAATTTGCCCTAACTACGCTGGTAAGCTTTTTATTTCCAAAGCTATAGTCTTCATTTCAAGTAGTTCTTATCCAATGTTGTAAAAGAAAGGGATCTTAAAGAATAGAACTGAAATCAATTCAATGCAACTTTCTATTCCCTTTCTATAACATAATATTTCTTGAGTCTCCTAGCACTACATATGCTCATGACATCTCAATTATTCATTTCTTACTATGTAAAGAAAATTAACCAAAGTGATTCTGATGGAAGGGGAGCAAAATTAAGAACCAAGAACAAATTACTGTAAGCATTGGATGAGACAAGTTTGAACAGCCACTTAAAAAGTGATCTTACCATAAAAGCAAGTCTGCCTCCACAAAAGTTTGAAACTCTATACATTCAGTAGAAAGACTTTTCTTTTGCTCTTAAACATTTTCAAATTGTGTCTGTCACTGAGCTAGCTTTCCTCAGAAAAAACTTGGAATAATTTTAGTGTATTATTCTGAGTCTTTTTTCTTCCTTTATGAATAGACTGTGTTGTTTTTAATATCCTAGCATGGTCAAAGGCATTCCTGTAGCAACTTACAAATTTCAGAAAAGCTGTCACACCTTTAAAAATTCAAACTGTCAAAGTAATATTAATGTAAAAGGTAAAAGATTCAAGATGTTTTTTCATATGGTTTAGAAACATCAAATGGCAACAAAAAATGTATAGAATAAAATACATGAGAACAAAACATATTTTTCTAAATTCTAGTATTCAAAATATGAAAATCCTTAAAAAAGAACTTCATATCTTATAAAAAAATCTCTTACAAAACAAAAATATCATATAACATATCATATAATATCATATAACATATTAGGCATACAGATATTTTAAAATGTCATACAACATACAGGTGTTAGGAATACAAATGTTACATGAGCAATGTCATGACGCTGTCAACCCTTTCTGAAATGGCTCAATGCTCCACGATATGCTAAACTGCTTAAACCTTAATGAAATTCCCATCTGATGGCAGCACTCCATAGGGTAGAGTCTGGCCTGATAAACTTGATTTTTGTGTGGTATTTATTTATCTCTTTGGTTTGTAGATGGGATTTACAGAGAAGAGTTTAGCACTCCTGGAAGTAGCAGAGTTGCTCCATAGCTAACCCTGACACTGACATCCTAACATTCTACAGGAGAACCTCACAAGTCTTTCAAATGTGCTAATGTACAACCTGTTAAAACGTGTTTCTTTTTACAATTAGTCTGTCTATAGGAAAACCACCCATGATTTTCAAGTGAAATGGGAGACCAAGAGATGTTAGTGTTAGGATGTGCTGTAGCAGAACTAGGAAATTTTATTTCTAGGTTGTACTACCTACATCTGTAAGAGTTACAATGAGTTGTCTAGTTACATTGGGTCAATGGAATCAAAGAAAGTACAGGTCTTGACAACTGGACTGAAACTCCTTGCTGTATCACTTCTTTAAGTATAGAATTTTACTATTTTTATCTGCCTTTTTTCAAATAATTGACCCTATCCTTTACCTTAGCTATATATATATATAAAACCCTAGGAAGATTCACAACTCAAGTAAAATTTTTAGTCAACTATTTATCCATTTTTTTTTCGAGACAGGATTTCTCTGTGTAGCCCTGGCTGTCCTGGAACTCACTCTGTAGACCAGGCTGGCCTCGAACTCAGAAATCCACCTGTCTCTGCCTCCCAAGTGCTGGGATAAAAGGCATGTGCCACCACCACCCAAACATATTTAAAGTTATGTTGCACATATAATACTACTATGAATTATGATTTTATAAAAGTATTCTAATTGTGGGTAGGCAGAAAGCCATTAAAATCAGGCTACTGATGTCATTTTCCTTGTAAAGAATCAAATTATGTTTTATAAATATAGAAAGAGGGAGATGTGTGAGGGAAGGAGGAGCTGGAGGAGGGGGCAGTGACCTGACATGACCAATATACATTGTATACATGTGAAATTTTGAAAAAATACCAAAATCGTAAAAAGTATAAAGGAGCAGCACAGCAGAATTACTAACTCTGTCTAATAAGATCTAAACATGGTTAATATTATTTATAGGTTTATTAAAAATCACAAGAATTATTATTTTGAATTCATGAAAATAGGCATCTGTACTAATTAAAACAGAGTTGCTTTTTAAATTTTAAATTTCATCTGTGTATATGTGCATATGTCTGTCATGGTACACATGTGGAGATCAGGTGACAACTTGTGGGAGTCAGTTTCCTCTTACACTATTGGTTGTAGATACTAAACAGGTCACCAGGTTTGTGCAACAAATGCTTTTCCTCCTGAGCTATCCAATAGGCCTTGAACACAAGTTTCCTTTGAAAGAATATGAGTATAAAAATATACTAAATAGAAATTGTGTACATGAGTATTTGGGATTAGCCTACTAATCCTTTATAGTATCACACATATATGTAATTTAAATAAAATACTATTTTTACACAAGATGTAAAATAAGTTTAACTTTAACCATCATATTTTATATAGTAATGCACAGCAGGAAGATGAGGCTTAAAATTACGTAGCTTCAGCATCATATAAAAGTCTCTTGTATATATTTTCTGCAATTAAAACAGTGATTAAATTATATGGAATAGCAGAGAGATAATATAAATCTGAACTAAGAAAAGAAAAAGTTATAAGATCTTGACTGAGTTCTACAAAATTATACTACTATAAAGCTTGTCCCACAGTAGAATGAGGTGATCTCTGAAGATACAAGGCAGTGAATTCAGAACTATAAAAAGGAAATATTACTTCACAATCTTTAGTTAACCTGAAGCTACAGTTCCATAGGAGGCCATAAAATCAAATTCCGAGGTTGGATTTAAAAGCTGGATAATTTTATAGTCGCTCATAAGATCAGGGTTCAGGCCCATCACCCTCAGTATCTGGAACAGAATTATCTGATCACACGAGCAGACTGTGAGGTAAGAAGGTAGGTGGTATGAGGGGTGGCCTTAGAAGTTACATACTGGTTCCCTGTAGTTAAATGACAGCTGCCACTTATATCTCCTTGAATAAGACATACATAAAAGCAATAATGGAGAATAGATGTCCCAGGAAGCTGCCTTTGCAAATCTGAAGTTAATAACTCCCTGTGAGATCTTCTCATCAATTTCCAGACCCACGTGCACAGAAAGCCTGTACCTTGACAGAGCACTCATAACCATCAAGTGGACTTCTCAGCTAGCTCATCCTAAATGAGTTTCCATTTCCAAGTGAGTTTTACTGTTCCCAGTGCTTTCCATTCTCCTCTGCAAGGTGCTTTAGCTTATGACATTTCCTATATGCATCATCACATATTCTTAAAAATAATGCCCTCTCTGTGAAAATATTTAAATTACTTTAAAAAGATTGCCCTTCCATCTTTCAATATTTTTAAATTGTCATTGTTTATATATGTTCCTTCAGTCTCTCTACCTCTCTGTACAGATCTATACCTTGATCTTCTTGCTTAGAGGAACTATTTTAATTCAAGTTCCTTCACGAAGTGATCTGTGTTGTTTTTCAGACAAAAATAACAGTTTGAGCCACCATCCTCATGCAAGCATTGTCATCCAAACATTATGTCAATTTCTAGTACTTAGGCATTTCTGAATTTTAAAGAATGTATCAATGTATTTGTCTCTTCTTTTGCTCAGTTCTCTTCTAGAATGAAATATCTCATAAAGAGGAGCTATCACCAGTCATCCCCGGGGTGGTTTACAGTATCTCTTTCAATATCCATGATGTGCAGATTTCTTGGTATACACCTATGACATAAAGAAACAACTGAATGAATGTGGTTTAATGTTCATATGGGAGCACATTACCTTGAGTGATTACTAAGAATTTTCTTCTGGCACACATGTTAGCAACATTTTAAATATAATTTTAATTTTTGTGTCCCCTCAAGCTAACAGTTGTTTTTTACTCTTACCTTTAAAATTTGTAATTATATTAATTTTATTTTTTATTAATATTATTCCTAATTAGCGCACAAAGCATTGGGCTTCATTATGATGTTTTCATGCATATGTACATATTTTGCTTATGAATATATATGTATTTTGTTTCTTAAGCATAATCTTGGCCTCACTGGAAGAGACAAGTGCTGAGGTCATCTTAAAGTCAAGATATCAAACCAGAACATGGGCTGTGGCTCCACGGGAAAATGCTTGCCTATCTTGCACAAGGCCCTGGATTCCATCCCCAGAATTATACATAAGCACAAATTAAATATAGAATTTATAATTCTTAAAGATCATAAAAGAAAGTTCACCTCCAAAAATGCTGCTCATAGATTCAGTGTTCATATATAAAAAAAAAAAAATACTGCTATAAAAGCAAATAAAAGGCTGCTGATATTGCCCTTGTTTCAAACGCAGGCTTCTGGTTGTTTCTGGGCCGGGTTGACGGAAGCACCAACAGTATCATTTTGTTAACCTGCTTCTTCCATCTAGTGGCAAAAAGCAGTAAGAAACAATGTCTTTCGAAAATACAATGAATGAATAGTTCTAGACGTCATTTCAGAAAATACTGATAGTGAGCACTCAGCATCTAATGTTTAAACTATAAATACCCAACCATTTTAGCAGATTGACAGTGTTCATTCAGATGGTGGAAACTGCCAATGTTGTTTAAGATTATTCCAATACTTGCATGTTTTCACAAAGATGTTAGGTCAAGATATAAAGTTTTGTATCACTCCTAATTAAATTATGATAGATTTGTTTATGAATATATAGTCAACATTTTGGAACAAGTTGTTGGCTAACTCTGGAATTCAATCACTACTTTTGCTGAGTTCCTTGCTATGATTTCCATGCAAGAAAGACAGCATGAATCCCTAAAACTGAACAGTCTCATTGACTTGTCTCTTAAGACATTTTACATTAATGGGCAGGAAAATACTTGATGAGCTGAAGAGAAGAGACAGTGGAAGAGAAGGGCAAAGGTCAAACAGGAAAGAAACACCTACTGTGCTTCTTAGAGCTATAACAAAGAACTTAATGAGACATAATTTACAATGTGACTAGCATAATTTTGCACTCTCTTTGCCACTAGCTCACCCCTAACATGTGAGATTTAACTGTCCTTCGAACACATCCCATTTGCCCCAATGCAAAGGTGATTGACATTGCAGAGGTTTAATGTTAGGTTATGCAGAAACAGTAAGAACATTCTCCACAACGGTAAACTTAATCCTTTCCTTCATTTAGTAAACTAATCAAACATGTGCAATGATATCATAAGTTAAGAGCTTTCATTATTTTAAAATATGTTAAGATTATACCATAAAATATAAGTATTCATGGATATAGTGATTACTTCTAGCACAATATATTTATTAAAAGAATTACAATATGTGTTCTTTGTTTCTTAATTTTCCAGGAGAGAAATAAAGAATCTACCTAAAGAGCTTAATCTGCAAGTATGAGTTTAGCAAAGATTGTTTTGGTCACCCAACCTCAAAAAAAAAAAAAAAAAAAAAAAAAAAAAAGCTAACA
Organism: Mastomys coucha; assembly: GCF_008632895.1. Classification (NCBI taxonomy): domain Eukaryota; kingdom Metazoa; phylum Chordata; class Mammalia; order Rodentia; family Muridae; genus Mastomys; species Mastomys coucha. The sequence goes on along the minus strand of NW_022196899.1, from coordinate 35,476,341 downwards.
TTTCTGCTCTGCATTTGGTAATTGGGAGGCAAATAAAGTGGAGTGGTGATATAACAGAGAGGGGGAGGCAAAGAAACTGGGATCCTTGGCAACTTATGCTAGAACAGAGAGGCATCAGTGACTCCAAAGTCCTGGGTTTCTCTTCTTTTCTGTTCTTTCTGTTCTTTCTTTCTTTCTTTCTTCCTTCCTTCCTTCCTTCCTTCCTTTCAGTGTTTTTAAAATAAATGTATTTACTGTACATGATGCACATCCTATCAATCCATCTTTCTCCCCTCACCCACCTCTCTACCCAACTCCTTTTCTCCTCATAAAAGGGGAGGCCTTACTCTCTCTTCTTCTCCTGCTGGCCTTGTGAGACTGAGCAACTGCTAGATCCTTGGACTTACATTCACAGCTGCTATTGACCATTGTTGAGAGTTGGACTACAGACTGAGGTACTGCAGATCCATAGCCCTCTCTGCCCCTTCCTTGCAAGCAGAGACCTTGCCTTCAGGAGACCTTGCTCCAACCCAGAGACTCAGGTGAGATCTCCATTTTCTCTCCGGTGACCTTCTAAGACAGGACCAGCCAGGGGGCACAGGCCTCAGAAGTGACAGGGTAGCCAGCACAGGATCCTTTCTACCTCCCTCTTCACCTAGGAGGGACTGCATATCCACAGCCCTCTTTGCCCCTTTCCCACAAGTGGAGAGCCTGTCTCCAGGGTGTGGTCTGACCCCAGGACTCAGGAGGGACAACTGATCCACAGCTCACTGCACACAGGTCTTACCTGAGGAGAGCTGATCTCCCAGAAGTGCTGAAACTGGCTTACAGACCCACAGGAGGAACAAGCTCCAACCAGAGACAGCAAAATCATCTAACACCAGAGATCAACAGATGGCGAAAGGCAAATGCAAGAATCTTACCAACAGAAACCAAGACTACTTGACTTCATCAGAACCTAGTACTCCCACCAAAGCAAGTCCTGGAGATGCCAAAACACCAGAAAAGCAAGATTTGAATCTAAAATCATATCTCATGATGGTGATAGAGGAATTTAAGAAGACAATGAATAACTCCCTTAAAGAAATACAGGAGAACACAAGTAAACAGGTTCAAGCCCTTAAAGAGGAAACACAAAAATCCTTTAAAGAATTACAGGAAAGTACAACCAAACAGGTGAAGAAACTGAACAAAACCATCCAGGACCTAAAAATAGAAGTAGAAAAAGTTAAGAAATCACAAAGAGAGACAACTCTGGAGATAGAAATTCTAGGAAAGAAGTCAGAAAACATAGATGCAAGTGTCACCAACAAAATACAAGAGGTAGAAGAGAGAATCTCAGGCACAGAAGATACCATAGAAAACATTGACAAAACAGACAAAGAAAACACAAAAGGCAAAAAGTTCCCAACCCAAAACATCCAGGAAATCCAGGACACAATGAGAAGACCAAACCTAAGGATAATAGGTATAGAGGAGAGTGAAGATTCCCAATGTAATGGGCCAGTAAATATCTTCAACAAAATTATAGAAGAGAACTTCCCTAACCTAAAGAAAGAGATGCCCGTGAACATATAAGAAACCTATAGAACTCCAAATAGACTGGACCAGAAAAGAAATTCTTCCCACCACATAATAGTCAAAATACCAAATGCACAAAACAAAGAAAGAATATTAAAAGCAGTGAGAGAAAAAGGTCAAGTAACCTATAAAGGCAGGCCTTTCAGAATCATACCAGACTTCTCCCCAGAGACTGTAAAAGCTAGAAGATCCGGGAGTGACATCATACAAACCTAAAAAGTAAACAAATGCCAGCCCAAGTTACTATACCCAGCAAAACTCTCAATTACCATAGATGGAGAAACCAAAGTATTCCATGACAAAACCAAATTTATACAATATATTTCTACAAATCCAGCCCTTCAAAGAGTAATAAATGGAAAACTCCAACACAAGGAGGGAAACTACATCCGAGAAAAAGCAAAAAATTAATTTTCCAACAAAATTAAAAGAAGATAGCTACAGGAACAGAATTCCAACTCTAACAAAAAAAAATAACAGGAAGCAACAATTACCTTTCCTTAATATCTATTAATATCAATGGACTCAATTCCCCAATAGAAAGACATAGACTATCAGATTGGGTACGTAAACAGGACCCAACATTTTGCTGCATACAGGAAACCCACCTCAGTGACAAAGACAGACACTACCTCAGAATAAAAGGATAGAAAACAATCCTCCAGCCCAATGGTCCCAAGAAACAAGCTGGAGTAGCCATTCTAATATCAAATAAAATCAACTTTCACCCTAAAGTGATCAAAAAAGATAAAGAGGGACGCTTCATATTCATCGAAGGTATGATCTACCAAGAAGAACTCTCAATTCTGAACCTCTATGCTCCAAATCAAAGGGCATCTACATTCATTAAAGAAACTTTACTAAAGCTCAAAGCACACATTGCACTGCACACAATAATAGTGGGAGATTTCAGTACCCCACTCTCTGCAATGAACAGATCATGGAAATAGAAACTAAACAAAGACAAAATGAGACTAACAAAAGTTATGAAACAGATAGATTTAACAGATATCTATAGAACTTTTTAATCCTAAAACAAAAGGATATACCTTCTTCTAAGCCCCTCATGAAACCTTCTCCAAAACTCACCATATAGTTGGTCACAAATCAGGCCTCAACAGAAAGACTGAAATAATTCCTTGTATCCTATCAGATCACCATGGACTAAGGCTGCTCCTCAATAACAACATAAACAATAGAATGCCCATATACACGTGGTAGCTCAACAACACTCTACTCAGTGATAACTTGGTCACGGAAGAAATAAAGAAAGAAATTAAAGACTTTCCAGAGTTTAATGAAAATGAAGCCATACCCAAACTTATGGGACACAATGAAAGCAGTCCTAAGAGGAAAACTCATAGCATAAAGTGCCTACAAAAAGAAACTGGAGAGAGCATATACCAGCAATTTGACAGCACATATGAAAGCTCTAGAACAAAAAGAGGCAAATTTACCCAAGAGGAGTCAAAGGCTTGAAATAATGAAACCCAGGGCTGAAATCAACCAAATAGAAACAAAAAGAACTATACAAAGAATCAACCAAACTAGGAGCTGGTTCTTTGAGAAAACCAACAACATAGATAAACCCTTAGCCCGACTAACTAAAGGGCACAGAAACATTATCCTAATTAACAAGATCAGAAATGAAAAGGGAGACTTAACAACAGACACTGAGGAAATCCAAAAATTCATGAGAGCCTACTACAAAAACCTATACTCAACAAAACTGGAAAACCTGGATGAAATGAACAATTTTCTAAACAGATACTAGGTCAGATCAATGGTCTAAACAGTCCCATATTGGCTACTGAAATAGAAATAGTCATTAATAGTCTCCCAACCAAAAACAGCCCATTACTAGATGGGTTTACTGCAGACTTATATTGGACATGCAAAGAAGACCTAATACCAATACTTCTCAAAATATTCCAAAAATAGAAAAGGAAGGTACTCTACACAATTCAGCCCATGACTAAATGGGTTTACTGCAGACTTATATCGGACCTGCAAAGAAGACCTAATACCAATACTTCTCAAAATATTCCAAAAATAGAAAAGGAAGGTACTCTACCCAATTCGTTCTATGAAGCCACAATTACTCATAACTAAACTACACAAGGACCTAACAAAGAAAGAAAACTTCAGGCCAATTTTCCCTTATGAATATCGATGCAAAAATACTCAGTAAAATTCTTGCAAACCATCCAAGAACGCATCAAAACGTTCATCCACCATTATCAAGTAGGCTTCACCCCAGGGATGCAGGGATGGTTCAATATACAGAAATCCATCAATGTAATTCACTACATAAACAAACTCAAAGACAAAAACCATGTGATTGTCTCACTAGATGCTGAGAAAGCATTTGACAAAATCCAACATCCCTCATGATAAAAGTCTTGGAAAGATCAGGAGTTCAAGGCTCATATTTGAACATAATAAAAGAAATATATAGAAAACCAGTAGCCAACATCAAACTAAATGGAGAGAAACTTGAAGCAATCCCACTAAAAT
>NW_022196899.1:35470682-35471808 GCF_008632895.1 Mastomys coucha | reverse complement strand
GCAATCTACAGATTCAATGCAATCCCTATCAAAATTCCAACTCAATTCTTCACAGACTTAGAAAGAGCCATTTGAAAATTCATCTGGAGTAACAAAAAATCCAGGATAGCCAAAACTATTCGCAACAATAAAGGAACCTCTGGTGGAATCACCATCCCGGACCTTAAGCTGTACTATAAAGCAATTGTGATGAAGAAGAAGAAGAAGAAGAAGAAGAAGAAGAAGAAGAAGAAGAAGAAGAAGAAGAAGAAGAAGAAGAAGAAGAAGAAGAAGAAGAAGAAGAAGAAGAAGAAAAAGAAAACCTACACGGTATTGGTACAGTGAAAGGCAGGTAGATCAATGGAATAAAATTGAAGACCAGAACTGAACCCACAAACCTATGGCCATTTGATCTTTGACAAAGTAGCTAAAACCATCCAGTGGAAAAAAGACAGCATTTTCAACAAATGGTGCTTGCTCAAATGGCAGTTTGCATGTAGAAGAATGCAAATTGATCCATTCCTATCTCCTTGTACAAAGCTCAAGTCCAAATGGATCAAGGACCTCCACATAAAACCAGACACACTCAAACTAATACAAAAGAAAGTGGGGAAGAACCTCGAGCACATAGGCACAGGGGAAAATTTCCTGAACAGAACACCAATAGCTTATGCTTTAAGATCAAGAATCGACAAATGGGACCTCATAAAATTGCAAAGCTTCTGTAAGGCAAAAGACACTGTCAATAGCAACCAACAAATTGGGAAAAGATCTTTACCAATCCTATATCTGAGAGAGAGATAATATCCAATATATACAAAGAACTCAAGAAGTTAGACTCCAGAGAAATAAACAACCCTATTAAAAATGGGGTACAGAGCTAAACAAAGAATTCTCAACTGAGGAATACTGAATGGCTGAGAAGCTCCTAAAGAAATGTTCAACATCCTTAATCATCAGGGAAATGCAAATCAAAACAACCCTGAGATTCCACCTCACACCAGTCAGAATGGCTAGGATAAAAATCTCAGGTGACCGCAGATGTTGACGAGGTTGTAGAGAAAGAGGAACACTCCTTCACCACTCTGGAAATCAGTTTGGTGGTTCCTCTAGAAATTGGACATAGTACTACCAGAGGACCCAGCTA
>NW_022196899.1:35464818-35469778 GCF_008632895.1 Mastomys coucha | reverse complement strand
GAACTAACTAGTACCCTCAGAGCTCCCAGGGACTAAAACTCCAACCAAAGAGTACACATGGTGGAACTAATAGCTCCAGCAGCATATGTATAGCAGAGGATGGCTAAGTTGGTCATCAATGGAAGGAAAGGCCCTTGGCCCTGTGAAGGTTTTATGCCCCAGTGTAGGGGAATGCCAGGGCCAGTAAAGAGGAGAGGGTGGGATGGTGAGCAGGGGGAGGGGGAAGAGAACAGAGGTTTGTTTTAGTTTTTGTTTTTTATTTTATTTTATTTTATTTTATTCGGGGGGGGCTGGGAAAGGAGATATTATAAATAAGGAAAACATCTAATAAAAAATAACTCATACATGTGCATTATCTATCTTTAGATATATTATAGGTTTAAACTCTGCTATTTTTTAATAAACAACTAGAAAAAAAAGGAGAAGGGGTAGCCTCTAGTGAACATTAACCTTCCTCGACATATAAAATTACAGTAGGATTAGGTGCATCTTCTCCTATTGAGGCTAGACAAGTCAGTCAACTTAGAGTAAAGGGATCCAAATGCAGACAGATGAGTCATAGATAGCCCCTAATCCTGTTGGGGTGCCACATGAAAACCAAAGTATACATCTGTTACATATGTACTGAGGGCTTAGGTTCATCCTATACATGTTCTCTGCTGCTCCAGACTCTGTGAACTCCTATGGACCCAAGTTAGTTGATTCTGTAGAGTTTCTTGTGGTGTCTTTGACCTCTTTGGCTCCTCCCCTCTTCAACAAGATTCCCTGACTTCCACCTAATGTTTGACTGTGGGCCTCTGCATGTGTTTCCATCAGTTGCTGGGTGAAGCCTCTCAGATGATAGTTATGCTAGGTACCTGTTTACCAGTATAGCAGAATATTATTAATAAGGTCAGGGTTAGACTCCCTCTCATGGCATGGGTCTCAAGTTGGCCCAGTCATTAGTTGGCTATTACCTCAATTTATGCTTTATCTTTACTACTACATATCTTGTAAGCGGGCACATTTACGGTCAAAGCTTTTAGCTGGGTTGGTATCCCCATTCCTCCACTGGAAGTCTTACTTTGATACAGGAGGTGGCCATTACAGGTTCCATATCCTCCATTGCTAGGAGTCTGAGCTAGGGACACCCTCATAGAACCCTGGGAGTTTATATTGTCCTAGGTTTCTAGCTCATCCCAGAGATGCTCCCATATTGATTTCAGTTCTTTCTCCAAGTTATCTCTGCCACAGTCTTCCCCAAACTTTATCCCTCCTACCTAGTCCTTCTCCCACACAGTTCCCTCCCTCCACCTACCTCTGATGCTCCTTCTATTTTCCATTCTCAATGACATTCAAGAATCCCCCTTGAGCCTTCCTTTCATTTAGCTTCTTTGTGTCTATTGATTGTAGCATCTTTATCCTATACTTTATGGCTAATACCCATTTATAAGTGAAAATATACCATGTTTGTCTTTCTGGGTCTGGGCTAGTTGACTCAGGATGATCTTTTCTAGTTGCATCTATTTACCTGAAAGTTTCATGATGCTATTGTTTTTAATAACTGAGCAATATTCAATTGTGTAAATGTAACTTTTTTGTCCATTCTTCAGTTGAGGCACATCTAGGTTGTTTCCAGTTTCTGGCTATTGCTAATAAAGCTGCTATGAACATAGTTGAGTAAGTGTCCTTCTGGTATGGTAGAGAATCTTTAGGGTATATGCCCAGAAATGGTATAGCTGGGTCTTGAAGTAGAACAATTCCAAATCTTTTGAGAAACTGAAAAATTTATTTCCGAAGTGGTTGTACAAGCTTGGACTCTCACCAACAGTGGATGGTGTTCCCCTCATTCCACATCCTCAGTAGCATGAGGTACAGCTAGAATTTTTGATCTTAGCCTTTCTGACAGGTATAAGATAGAATGTCAGAGCTGTTTTGATTTTCATTTCCTTGATGACTAAAGATGTTAAACATTTTTTCAAGTGCTTCTCAGCCATTAACGATACCTTTGTTGAAATTTTTCTGTTTAGATATGTATTGCATTTTTAACTGAGTTATTTGGTTTGTTGATATCTAACTTCTTGAATTATGTATATATTTTGGATATCAATCCTCTGTTGGATATAGGGTTGATGAAGATCTTTCTCCATTCTCCGAATCGCCACTTGTCTTTTGACAGTGTCCTTTGCCTTACAGAAGCTTTTCAGTTTCATGAGGTCCCATTTATTAATTGTTGCTCTTAGTGCTTAAGCTGTTTGTGTTTTGTTCAGGAAGTTGTCTCCTCTGACAATGAATTCAAAGCTCTTCCCCACTTTCTCTGCTACCAGATTTAGTGTATCAGGTTTTATCTTGAGGTTTTTAATCCACTTGGATTTGAGTTTTATTCAGGGTGGAAGATATGGATCTATTTCTACATGTTGACATTCACTTAGATCAGCACCATTTGTTGACTATGCTTTCTCTTTTCCATTGTATAATTTTGGCTTTGTTGTCAAAAATTAACTACCTGTAATTCTTATTCTTCAATTTCATTGATTAGTCTGTTTGTTTTTATGCTAATGCCATTAGCTTTTTATTATTGCTCTGTAGTACAGCTTGAAACCAGGGATGGTGATACCTATTATATTAAAATATATAAAAATATATAAAATATATAAAAGTTCTTGTAAAATATATAAAAATATATACAAGTTCTTTTATAATATATAAAAATATATAAAAGTTCTTTTATAATACGGGATTCTTTACCTAATCTGGTTTTTGTTGTTGAGTATTATTCTTTCAAAGTCTGCAATGAATTGTGTTGGAAATTTGGTGGGAATTGTGTTAATTCTGTAGATTGCTTTTGGTAAGATGGCCATTTTTAATATGTTAATCCTACCAAACCATGAGCATGGAAGATCTTTCCATCTTTTGATATCTTCTCAATTTCTCTCCTCAAAGGCTTGAGGTTCTTTCACTTGCTTAGATAGAGTTACACCAAAGTATCCTATATTATATGTGAGATTGTGGAAGGTGTTGTTTCCCCAATTTCTTTCTCAGCCAATTTATCATTTGTATAAAGGAGAGCTACAGGCTTTTTTTTTTCAGTTAATTTTGTATCCAGACACTTTGCTGAAGGCGTTTATCAGCTATAAGAGTTACTGGTAGAATTTTTCAGGGTTATTTGTATATCTTTTAGACATGTCACATCTATGAGAATTGTGATTCTTTGACGTCTTCCTTTCTGATTTGTATCCCTTGGATCTTTGTTAGTTGTCTGATGCTCTAGCTAAAGCTTCAAATACTATATTGAATAGATAAGGAGACAGTGGGCAGCCTTGTTTTGTCCCTGATTTTAGTGGAGTTACTTTAAGTTTTCTCTTCATTTAATTTGATGTTGGCTGTTGGCTTGCTGTATATTTCCTTTATTGTGTTTAGGTATGTGCCTTGTATCCCTGGTCTCTCAAAGATTTCTTATGAAAGGATGTTGGATTTTGTCAAAGGCTTTTTCGGCATCTAATGCGATGAACAAGAGGGTTTTTTTTTTCTTTCACCTTGTTTATATGGTCGATTACATTGATGGATTTTCATGTGTTGAACCAACCTTGTGTCTCTGAGATAAAGCCTACTTGATCATGGTAGATGATGCTTTTGATGTGTTTTTGGATTTGGTTTGTACTTTATTTGGTATTTTTACATCAACATTCATAAGGGGAATTGGACTGAAGTTCTCTTTCTTTGTTGGGTCTTTGTGTGGCCTAGGTATCAGGGTTACTGTGGCCTCATAAAATGATTTAGACAGTGTTCCTTCTGTTTCTATTTTGTGAAATCATCTGGGAAGTACTGGTATTAGCTCTTCTTTGAAGTCTGGTAGAATTCTGCGCTAAAACCATCTGGCTTTGGGCTTTTTTTATTGGGAGACTTTTAATGGCTGCTTCTATTTCCTTAAGACTTATAGGACTAATTGGATAGTTTACCTAATCTTGATTTAGCTTTGGTAAATAATATCTGTCAAGAAAATCATCCAATTTATTTAAATTCTCTAATTTTGTGAAGTACAGGCTTTTGAAGTAAGACCTAATGATTCTTTGAATTTTATCAGTGTCCATTATTATGTCTTCCTTTTCATTTCTGATTTTGTTAATTTCATTTCTAATTTGTGTAAGGTCTATCTGCCTTTTAGTTAGTTTGGCTAAGAATTTGTCTATCTTGTTGATTTTCTCAAAGAACCAACTCTTAATTTCATTGATTCTTTTTATTGTTCTGTTTCTAACTTATTGAGTTCAACCCTGAGTCTGATTATTTTCTGAAGTCTACACTTTTTGTGTGTGTTTGCTTCTTTTGTTGTAGAGCTTTCAGATATGCTGTTAAGTCATTAGTATGATTATTTCTCTAATTTCTTTGTGAAGGCACTTAGTTTTATTAACTTTACTCTTAGCATTGCTCTCATTGAGTCCAATAAGTTGAGGAATGTTGTATATTCATATTCATTAAATTCTAGAAAGTCTTTAGATTCTTTTTCTTCCTTGACCAAGTGGTCATTGAATACAGAGTTCTTCAATTCCCATTAAGTTTGTAGGCTTTCCCTTATTTCTGTTGTTGTTGAATTCCAGCTTTAGTTCATGATGGTTTGATAAGATACAGGAGATTATTTCAATTTTTTTGTATCTATTGAGACTTGCTTGGTGACTGCATATATGGTCAGTTTTGGAGAAAGTTCTGTGAGGTGCTGAGAAGGTATATTCTTTTGTTTTAGGGTAAAAGTTCTGTAGATAACTGTTAGGTCCAATTTGATTCATAACATCTGTTGGTTTTATTTTTTTCTCTATTTTGATTCTGTCTGAATGAGCTGTCCATTATTGAGAGGGGGGTGTTGAAGTTTTCTACTGTGAATGGTGGGGTTCAATGTATGATTTAAGATTTAATAATGTTTCTTTTATGAATGTGTGTGCCATTGCATTTGGGGTATAGATATTCAGAATTAAGACATCATCTTGGA
>NW_022196899.1:35459833-35464808 GCF_008632895.1 Mastomys coucha | reverse complement strand
ACCTTTTATGAGTATGAAGTGCCCTTCTCTGTCTCTTTTGACTAATTTTGGTTGATAATTTTTTTGTTTTGTTTTGTTTTTTTAAAAATCAGCTTCCTTCTTGGGTCTATTTGCTTGGAATTTTTTTTCCAGGCATGTCTATCTTTGATTCTTAGGTGTGTTTCTTACATGTAATCAAATGTTTGATTCCATTTTTGCATCTGTTCTTTTAGCTTGTGTCTTTTTACTGGGTAATTTGGTCCTTTGATGCTGAGGTATTAATGACCAATGATTCTTAATTACTGTTAAATTGATGTTTGTATTTTTTTAGATGTAGTTAACCTCCTTGAGCTGGAGTTTTTGTTATGGTATTTTCTGTATAGCTGGATTTGTGGATAGATATCATTTGGTTTTTTCATAGAATATCTTGTTTTCTCCATCTTTGGTGATTGACAGTTTTGCTAGGTATAGTAGTCTGAGCTTAGATCTATGGTCTCTTAGAGACTTAAAAACATCTGCCCGGGCCCTTTTGGCTTTTAGAATCTCTGTTGAGAAGTCCAGTTTAACTCTGGTCTGTCTGCATTTATATGTTACTTGGCCTTTTGCCACTGTAGGTTTTAATATTCTTTCTTTGTTCTCTACATTTAGTGATTTACTATGTTGCAGGAGGATTTTCTTGTCTGGTCCAATCTATTGGATGTTCTGTAAGCTTCTCTTTCTTTAGATTGACAAATTTTCTTCTACGATTTTGTTGAAAATATTTTCCAAGCCTTAGAGTTGAGAATCTTCTCCTTCTTCTATTTCTACTATTCTTAGGTTTGTTTTTTCATAGTGTCCCAAATATCCAGGATGGTTTCTGTCAGAAATTTTTATATTTACCATTTTCTTTGACTGATATATTGATTTATTCTATCATATCCTGAGATTTTCTCTTCCATCTTTTGCATTCTGTTGGTGATGCTTGCATGTGTATTTTCTGTTCTCTTATCTAGGCTTTTCATCTCCAGGATTCCCTCAATTTGTTTTCTTTGTTGCTTTGATTACCATTTTCAGGTCTTGGTCAGTTTTATCCATTTCCTTCACCTGTTTGATTGTGTTTTCTTGTATTTCTTCAAGGGATTTAATCATTTCCTCTTTAAAAGCTTCTATAATCTTGAAAAGTTTGGATTTAAGGTCATTTTCTTGTACTTCAGCTGTGTAGTGTGATAGCTGAGCTCTGATGGTGCCACATTGCTCTGGCTGTTGTTGACTATGTTTTCATGCTGGCCCTTTAGCCATCTGGTTGTCCCTGGTGCCATCAGACCTCTGTGAATGAAGGCAGAATTGTGGGCCAGACAATAGAGCACAGGGACCTGGGTGTAGTTTACAACTGTTGGGTTGCTTTAGGGAGACTTGTCAGGCAGAAGCTTGGGGGGTATTTGTTTGTTCCTGATGTCAGCAGGCTTCCAGGAAAGCAGTTGTAGGCTAGAAAATGTAGTGCAGGGTACAGGATGTTGCTCACCACTGCTGGGCATGCCCCAGGGGGTCCCAGCAAGCAAGGAATTGGGAGGGGAGAGGTCTCCCCTGGATGTCTTGATGCCAGCAGAATTCAAGGAATGTAAGCAAATGTGCCAGAAAATAGAGCTTTCCTGGATTTCTTTCTTTTTTTTAATTAATCATTTTTTATTAATCATGGAGAAAGCAAGATATTCTATGACAAAACCAAATTTAAATGATATCTATCCACAAACTCAGCCATACAGAAAATACCATAATTTTAACTACATCTAAGAAAACACAGAAAATAAATAATTTTATTAGTTTACATTTCAAATGATATCCCCCTTCCTGGTTACACCTCCACAAATCCCCCATCCTATACCCCTCTCCCCCTCCCATTTACCTCTATGAGGGTGATCCTCCACCCACACACCCATTCCTGCCTCACCACTCTAGCATCTTCCTACACTGGGGTATCAAGCCTCCACAGGACCAAGAGCCTCCCCTCCCATTGATGTCAATAAGGCCATCCTCTGCAACATATATATTTGGAGCCATGGATCCCTCCATGTATACTCTTTGGTTAGTGGTTTAGTCTCTGGGAGCTCTGGGTAGTCCGATTAGTTGATATTGTTCTTCCTATGGGGTTGCAATCCCCTTCAACTCTTCAGTCCTTCCCCCAGCTCTTCCACTGGGGTCCCTGGGCTCAGAGAAATGCTTGGCTGTTAGTATCTGCATCTGTATTAGTCAAGTGCTGGTAGAACCTTTCAGGGAACAACCATACCAGGCTCTTGTCAGCAATCACTTCTTGGCATCAGCAATAGTGTGGAGGGTTTGGTGTCTGCAGATGGGATGGATCCATAGGTGGAGCAGTCTCTGGATAGTCTTTCTTTCAATCTCTGTTTTTGTTTTTTGGGGTTTTTTTGGTTTTTTTTGTCCCATTCCTGTCTTTCCTTTGGACAGGAACATTTCTGTGTTAACAATTTTGATATGGGTGAGTGACCCCATCCCTCAACAGGGGGGCATTCCATCTATTGGAGGTGGTTTCTACAGGTTCTACTCCCCTTTGGTGCACATTCTGGCTAAAGTCAACCCCATTGGTTCCTAGGAGCCTCTTGATTCCCTGGTGTCTGGGACCTTCTAGTGGCTACACCTAGTTCCCATCCCCCACTGTTACATATTTCTATTCAATTTCCTGACCCTCTGAACTTCTCTCCTGTCCCTTCCAATACCTGATCCTGCCCCCTCTTTTTCCTTCCCCCTTCTCTCTTCCTTCCAGGTCCCTCCCTCCCTCTACCTCCTGTGATTATTTTGTTCCCCCTTCTATGTAGGATTGAAGCATCTATACTTTGGTCTTCCTTCTTCTTAAGTCTGATATGGTTTGTGGGTTGTATCATGGGTATTTCGAGCTTTTAGGCTAGCATCCACTTAACAGTGAGTACATACCATGTGTGTTCTTTTGTGAGTGGGTTATTTTACTCAGGATCATATTTTCTAGTTCCATTCATTTGCCTGCAAATTTCATGAAGTCATTGTTCTTAATAGCTGAGTAGTAAGTACTCCATTGTGTAAATGTACCACATTTTCTGTATCCATTCTTCTGTTGAGGGACATCTGGGTTGTTTTCAGCTTCTGGCTATTATAAATAAGGCTGCTATAAACACAGTGGAGCATGTGTCTTTGTTATATGTTGGAACATCTTTGGGGTATATGTCCTGGTTTTCTTGTGACATGTTTCTCCAGATGGGGCCAAGGAAAGTTGGTCAATGACTAAAAGATAGTTGAAACTGTTGCCATTGCCTAAATGTTCCAGCACAAGGTTCACAAGGCCAAACACCTCACATTGTTCAAACATTTTCTGGTAATTATTTACTAACAAAATGTTTAAGGAAACCATATTTATTTATCTTTTCATGCACACACACTACAATACTTAGTTTTGTAATGATATTTTCTTTCACGTATGTCATTTACTTTGATCATATAAACCCCATACTATTGTCCTCATCTCTTCATGCCTCAACTGATACTCTTCCTTCCCAAGCTTTTGCTTTGTTTTTCATGTCAAATATCTACATATGTATAGCTATATCTATACATATATATGCTTCTATATAAAATCTCGGACCCACAAATGAGTGAAAACATGAAGCACTCTTTTTTATGAGCATGGCTGCCCTAGTTAGAGTTAGTATTGCTGTGATGAAACATTATGATCAAAGCAACTTGGAGAGTAAAGGGTTTATTTGGCTTACATTTACATATTACTGTTGGATATCAGGCCAGGAACTACTGGCAGGAAACTGGAAGCAGGAGCTGATGCAGAGGCTATAATAGGGTGCTGTTTGCTGGCTTCTTCCTAATGGCTTGCACAGCCTGCTTTCTTTTAGGACTCAGGACCACGAGTCCAGGGATGTACTACCCAACATGGCCTGGGCTCTCTCCCAATTAATCAATAATTTTAAAAATGCTTTATAGCCTGATCTTATGGGGTCATTCTCTCAATTGAGGTTCCCTCCTCTCTGATGACTCTAGCATGTGTCAAGTTAACATAAAACCAATCAGCACAACCATATATGTAATATGATAATCTCCAAGAGCCTCTATTTTTCAGAAAAATTACTTGATTCACTACTCTTTGTTGTAGAATAAGACATTATATTCACCACAGTTTCTTTAACCATTCATCTCTTAATGGTCATAAAGCTTATTCCATAACTTGGTGATTGTGCATATGCATTGTAATGCTTTTTGCAATAAACACACATGTGCAATTATCTTTAAATGTTGACTGAGAGTCCTTTTAGTATATTCCCAGCCTCAGAAATGGGGTGCATATAGGGTAGTACTGCTCTTCATCTGTACTGCACTTATTTCTATAGAGACTGGACTAATTTACATTCTCACCAGCAGTATATAACATTTCCTTTTCCCGACATACTCACCAATACTTATTATTTCCTCCCTTGCAGATAACCACTCTGAATAAAATGAAATGAAGTATCAGTGTAGTCTTAACTAAAATTTTCATATTATGTGCATTTCCTACCTTTATTACAAAGCTATACTTCATAATTTGAGAACTGTTTGTTCATTGACTCACTATTGGCTCATTTATTGATTGAGTTGTTTGGCATTTTGGTATTTCCCGTTTTTTCTTTTTCTTTTTTCTTTTTTGTTTTTATTTCTTTATATGTTATAGATACTACTTTTCTATAAAATATAGTTAAACTTTTTCCTCATTGTGTAAGCTATTACCTCATTTTATTGCTTTCTTTGTGTTGTAAAAACTTTTTAACTTTATGCAACCTCATTTATCAATTCTTAAAGAGTTATTTCCTGAGCCACTGGAGTCTTTTAAAAAAGTCTTTGCCTAAGAATTTCATGAAATTGTTGTTTTTAATAGCTGAGTAGTACTCCACTGTGTAGATGTGCTACATTTTCTGTATCCATTCCTCTGCTGAAGGACATCTGGGTTCTTTCCAGTTTCTGGCTTTTTTTTTGGTTTTTTTTTTTT
>NW_022196899.1:35457550-35458784 GCF_008632895.1 Mastomys coucha | reverse complement strand
GATCTCTTTTCCTTGGTCTCTTCTTCGTCAGGTGATTCAGGGTCCTGGGGCACATAGACTTCTTGCTGGGTGTTGAGATCATAGTAAGTTCCTGCCAAGGGGTCATAGTAGTAGCCGGTAGCAGAGTCGTATATGTAGCAGTCAGAAGATGACTGTTGCCCTTGTCGATTTGTATCTGAGGACCAGTCTGAATTTCTGTTTCCTCCTCTCCTATCTCAGAAATATTTCTTACCCTGATAGTAATGCATGTGGTCAGAATGGTCCCCAGAATCATTTCTTCGTTTTCCAGTGGCCAGGTTTACAGCTACCATCTTCCCATCAATGCTAAATGGTGGATCAAGGTTCTGCAAAATCTTCACTACTCGAAGAGCTTCTGCATGGGAATCGAGGTCTATAAAACCGTAAGTGTGACCCATGGGGCCAGTTCTGACGTTGGCAGTAGTGAGGTGCACGTAGGGCTCCAGCACTTCGACTATCACTTCGGGTGGAGTGGAACGATAGATACGTTTTAGCATGATTGTTTTGCTCTCTTCCATCCTGGCGTGTCTCTCCAGACCAAGACTCTTTTTCCCAGTCTCTTCAGAAAGTGAGCCCTTCCCTTCGAGAGTGAGGGAAGTATCTTTCTGTATCCCTCTTCTGATGTCCCAATCTTGACTCTTGGCCCTCCTCCCGTTTCCTGAGCTCGTGCTCCTTCTCAGCAGGCCGTGGCTGGCTGGGCTGCTTTTCTGAGGGCACTGGTAAGGATGTTTTCTGAGGTTGAGGGTAGGATACTAACTAGTTCCTGCTTGACTTCTTCCTTTGGGCCCTTGCAGAATGAACAAGAAGACTGATGCCCACCATTGCCAGCCTTACATCGTTTGCAGTACCAGAAATCTGGACTTGGTACATACTCAAGAGTGGTCTCTTTGTCACGGATCATTAGAGTTCCCTGGTTGGCCTCCATGCATCCGATGGCATCTTCCAAGAGTGAAAATTCCACGCAGACAAAGCCATAGTCGTAACCTGTGTTATACTCCTTCAACTGCAACTCCTTTTCAGGTAGGCCATCAGAAGTCCGAAAGGCATTAAGAATCTCTTCTTTTGTGGCATTTTCTGGCACCCCATTTA
This sequence comes from Mastomys coucha, assembly GCF_008632895.1. NCBI lineage: Eukaryota > Metazoa > Chordata > Mammalia > Rodentia > Muridae > Mastomys > Mastomys coucha. The sequence goes on along the minus strand of NW_022196899.1, from coordinate 35,457,677 downwards.
ATCGAATAAGCCTGTTAGGTTTCTCCTCACTTGGGCCGGTCCTATAATCCTGATCCTGAAGGTCTTGTTGGGCATCTCTGGACATTTTGCCCTGAGGAAAAGACTTGCTCTGGCTATAGCCAAAAAT
>NW_022196899.1:35379254-35456069 GCF_008632895.1 Mastomys coucha | reverse complement strand
GTTTTCCTCTGACCCTGCATACTCCTCCTCCCCTGCTATACATATACATGAGAAAGGAAGAAAGGCAGCAGGCAGGAAGGCCTTTTTTTTTGTTTTTTTGAGACAGGATTTCTCTGTGTAGCCCTGGCTGTCCTGGAACTCACTCTGTAGACCAGGCTGGCCTCGAACTCAGAAATCCGCCTGCCTCTGCTTCCCAAGTGCTGGGATTAAAGGCATGTGCCATCACTGCCTGGCCAGTTTCTGGCTATTATAAATAAGGCTGCTATGACATAGTGGAGCAAAAGAATGAATTCATGAAGTTCTTAGGCAAATGGATGGAACTAGAAAATATCATCCTGAGTGAGGTAAACCAATTACAAAAGAACACACATAGTATACATTCACTGTAAGTGGATATTAGCCCAGAAGCTTAGAATACTCGATACAATTCACAGATCACATGAAACTCAAGAAGGAAGACTAAAGTATGGATACTTCAGTCCTTCTTAGAAGGGGGAACAAAATACCCATGGGAGGAGTTGCAGAGACAAAGTGTGGAGCAGAGATTGAAGGCCATCCAGAAACTGCCCTATCTGGGGATTCATCCCATATATAGTTACCAAACCCAGACACTATTGTGGATGCCAAGTGCTTGCTGACAGGAGCCTGATATAGCTGTCTCCTGAGAGGCTGTACCAGTACCTGACAAATACAGAGGTGGATGCTCTCGGCCAACAATTGGACAGTGTCCACAGTGGAGGAGCTAGAGAAAGGACTGAAGGAGCTGAAGGGTTTTGCAGCCCCATAGAAGGAACAACAATATGAACTAACCAGTACCCTCAGAGCTCCCAGAGAACTAAACCACTAACCAAAGAGTACACATGGAGGGACCCATGGCTCCATCTGCATATGTAGCAGAGGATGGCCTTGTTTTGACATCAATGGGAGGAGAGGCCTTTGGTCCTGTGGAAGCTCGATGCCCCAGTGTAGGGGAATGCCAGGACAGAGAAGTGGGGAAAGGTGGGTAGGTGAGCAGGGGTAGCAGGGATGGGATAGGGGGTTTTTGGAGGGGAAACCAGGAAAGGGAATAACATTTGAAATGTTAAATAAAATATCAATTAAAAAAAAAGGTTTTACCTATATCTGTATTTTGAAGTCCTTCCTGGCTATTTTACTTTAACTGTCTCAGAAGTTCAGTTCTTGTTTTTAAATTTTTGATACACTTTTTTTCCTCAAGTTTAAACTACTTTATTTACCTACATTGGAAACCTTTTATTAAATTATTTATTACATTCCAGTCATTGTCTCTTTCACTCCCTCCCTCCCATAGTTCCTCATATATTCCTCCTCCTCTTGCCTCTGAGAGAATGCTTCCCCACCACCAGGCATCCCTCTTCCCTGGGGCCTCAAGTCTCTCAAGGATTAAGCACGCATCTCCCACTGAGGCCAGACCAGGGAGATCTCCACTATATACTATATACTATATATGTGCCATGGGCCTTTGACTGGCTTGTGTATGCGCCTTGTTGGTGGCTCAGTGTCTGGGAGCTCCCTAGGGTCTGCATTAGTTATGATGGCTGGTCTTCCTACAGGATCACTCTCCCCTTCAGCTTCTTCAATCCTCAACTTCAGTCGAATGGTTGGCTGTAAGTATCTGCATCTCTCTCAGTCAGCTGCTGGTAGGGCCTCTCCAAGCACAGCCATGCCAGATTCCTGTCTGTAACAGTAATAGTGTCGGGCCTTGGTGCCACTATTCCATGAGATGGATCCCAAGGTGGGCCAATCATTGGACCACTTTTCCTTCAGTCTCTTCTATTTTTGTCTCTGCAGTTCTTTTAGATAGGAGCAATTGTGGTCAGATATTTTGGCTGTGGGTTAGTAATTCTGTTCCTCCACTTGAGGCCCTGTCTATCTACTGGAGGTGGTGGACTCTTTGAGTTCCCTCTTCCCACTGTTGAGTATTTTGGCTAAGGTCACCACCATTAAATCCTGAGGGTCTCTAGCCTCCTAGGATTCTGGTACTTTCTAGAAGGTCCCCCTACCATCCATCCCCCAGAGGCTGCTTATTTCCATTCATTCTGGTGGCCTTCTGGGCTTCTCTCCTGTCCTGCACCACTGAATACCTGATCCTGTTCCCCTTTTCCCCTCCCCACACAGGTCTCTCCCTTCCTCTCCCTCCTGTGATTATCTCCTTCCCCTTTCTAAGTGGGACTGAAGCATCTTCACTTGGGCCTTTCTTCTCATTACACTTCTTATAGTCTGTGGGTTGTACCCTAGGTATTCTTTATTTTTGTATAGTATGAGAAATAGTATCCTACTCTCATTATTTTGCATGTGGACATCCAATTTTCACAGCACTAAGAGGCTGTCTTTTCACTGATGTATGCTTTTAGCATGCTTATAAAAAATGCCTAAAATTGTGTGTTTATTTATGGCTCCTCTACTCCATTGGTCTACATGTCTGTTTTTGTACCAGTAACATTTTGACTTTGCTACTATGACACTATAGTATTATGTAAACATTGTGACACCTTCACCATTGGTGCTCTTCCTCAGTATTGCTTTGACTATTCATCCATGTGTACTTTCATATTAACTTCAGAACTTTTTTTCTATTTCTGAGAATAATGGCATTGGAACTTTAATTGGAAATGCATTGAATCTTTAGACCTTTTTCTATAATATAGCCACGTTCTCAATATTAATCTTGTCAGTCCATAAGAGCCTACTAGTGTCTTCTATTTATTTCTTCAGTGTCTTCATTTTTTTTTATACCAAAGGCCTTTTGCTTCTTCTGGCTTATTCCTAAAGAGTTTACATTGCCTCAGTTATTGTGGGTGAGATTATCTTTTTCTGGTTTTTTTCCCTCAGGATATAAAGTGTCAGTATAAATTAAAACTATTTGTTTTAAGTGTTGACATTGTAGCTTGCTACTTTACATACAGTGTTTATCATTTGTAAGTGTTTTAGTAGAGTCTTTAGGGTCCTTACATACAGGGTCATATCATTCAAGTACAGATAATATGACTTCTTGCCTATTTTTATCCATTTTATTACTTTAAGCACTATATTGAATAACAGTGGAGGAAATAGACACTCTTCTCCATTTCTGATTTTACTGGAAATGCTTTTAGTTTTTCCCCATTGAGCATAATATTTGATATATGTTTGTCATACATATTCATCTATATGTTGCAGTATGTTTTTTCTGTTCTTAGTTTCTGAAAAACTTTTTCGTAAAGGAATATTAGACTTTGTCAAAGACCATTTCTTCAACTATTGAAGTGATCGTGGGATTTCTTCTATCCAATTAATTTATGAGATATATTACATTTATTGATTCACATTTATTGAACTATGCTTGCATCCTTAAAATGAAGTGTGCTTAGTCATGGTGAATGATATTTTTAAGTGTTGTTAAGGTCACTTTGCAAATAATTTATTGAAGGATTTTACATCCATACTCAACAGGCGATTGGCCAATAATTTTATTGTTACATCCTTATTAAATTTTTGTATAAGATTAATATTGGGTTCATAAAATGATCTTGATAGCATTTTTCTTTTGGTATTTTATGGACTAGATTAAGAATCACTAGTTAGGTTCTTTAATGGTCTGGTAAATTCAGGAGTGATTTGATCTAGGTCTGGCCTTTTTAAGCTTGAGGGTTCTTTTTCTTTATTACTACTTCAATCTCATTACTTATACATCTATTTATTTCTATCATCTTGTCATAATTTTGATAGATCATATGTGCAGAAATCTAATCATTTCTTCTTTATTTTAAAGGATGCCTAAATTAATCTATGAAATTCATTGGCATATACTAGAATGTCTTGATTTTTATCTTATGTTATTAATGCATGTCTTCTCTCTGTATTCTCATTAGTTTGGCTAAGGGATTTGTCACTATTTCTATTTTTAAAAGAACAACTCTTTGTTTCATTGCACATTTGTATTATTGTTCTTTTCATTTCTATTTCATTACTTTCTGTCCTAAACCCCATTATTTCCTCTCAATCTTGGTTTGACTTTGATGAGAACATGAAATGTAACATTAAGTTATATATTTGAAGTATCTATGTTTTTAATGTAGGCATATTTATTTATGTAATTCCCTCTCAAAATGACTTTCCATAGCCCGTAGATGCAGATATCTGCTATTTCCAATTTTATTTAATTCTAGGAAGTTTTTATTTCCCTCCTTATTTCTTCAATGATCTGTCAGTAATCACTAGTGTATTACTCAGTCTCTGGAATTTGTGGATTGGTTTGTTTAGCTCTTGACTGTTTTTTCTTTTTGTTTTGTACTTTACATTATTTTGATTACTATTTTTTTCTATTTTAATCAGATGTATGTTCATTTTCTTAATTTTTTTGAGATTTGCCTGCTGTATTAAAATGTTGTCTATTTGAGAGAAATTTCCATTGCTGATGGGATTGCAAACTGGTACAACCACTCTGGAAATCAATCTGGTGGTTCCTCAGAAAATTGGAAATAGATCTACCTGAAGACCCAGCTATACCAGCCTTGGGAATATACCCAAAAGATGCCCCACCATGCACATGTTCCACTATGTTCATAGTGGTCTTATTTGTGATAGCCAGAAACTAGAAACAACCTAGATGTCCCATGACAGAAGAATGGATTCAGAAAATGTGGTTCATTTACACAATGGAATACTACACAGCTATTAATAATGAGGTGATCCTGAGTTTTACAGGCAAATGGATGGAGCTAGAAAACATCATCCTGAATGAGATAACTCAGACCCAAAAGGACATGCATGGTATGTACTCACTAATAAGTGGATATTAGCCAAGAAGAAAGAAAGGAAGAAACAAACAAACAAACAAACAAACAAACAACAAAATACCCAAGATACAGCCCACAGAACTCAAAAAGGTCAACAAGGTGAAGTATCCAATGAGGATGTCTCAGTCCCACTTGGAAGAGAGAATAAAGCAATCACAAGTATGAGGGGAGGGGGATCTGGGAGGGAAAGTGGGTGGGGAGGGTAGTGGCGGGGAGGGAACCTGATCTGGTATTTGGTGAGGGAAAATGACTGAAGCCCTGAGGGACAGCAGAAAGAATGGAAACAGGCAACCTTGAGAAATAGGAGGTTGGGGGCACCCTGCATTTCCTTTAAACAGGAACAATTCTGGGTTAAAACTTTTGAGATGGGTGGGTGGCCTCATCCCTCAATTGGGGCCATGTCTATGGAGGTGGCCTCTTCAGGTTTTATCTCCCCTCTCTTAGGTATTTTGGCTAATGTCATCTCCACTGGGTCCGAGAATTTCATGCTTTCCTGGCATTGGTTGTTAAGAGCCTCTTGAATCCCTGGCATTGGGGACTTTCTAGTGGTTCCACCCATTCCCCAGGCCCCACTGCTACACATTTCTATTCATTCTCCTGACCATCTGGACTTCTCTCCTGTCTCTTCCCATACCTGATCCTGCCCTCCCTTTTTCTCTCTCTCCATCCCCTCTTCCACCCAGGTCCCTTTCTTCCTCTGCTTTCCTTGATTATTTTATCCCCCTTCATAAATGGGATTGAAGCATCCACACTTTGGTTTTCCTTCTTGTTAAGCTTCATATGGTCTGTGAGTTGTATCATGGGTATTCTAAACTTTTGGGCTAATATCTGCTTATCAGTGGGTACATACCATGTATATCCTTTTGGGTCTGGTTTACCTCACTCAGGACATGTTCTAGTTCTATCCTTTTGCCTGCAAAATCCATAAAGTCATCATTTATAATAGTATTCCATTGTGTAAATGTACCACATTTTCTGTATCCATTCTTCCATTGAGGGACACCTGGGTTGTTGCCAGCTTCTGGCTATTATAAATAAGGCTGCTATAAACATAGTGGAGCACATATCGTTGCTTATATGTTGAAGCATCTTCTGGGTATATGACCAGGAGTAGTATAGCTAGAAACTATTTCCAGTTTTCTGAGGAACCACCAGATTGATTTCCAAAGTGGTTGTACCAGCTTGCAATCTCACCAGCATTGGAGGAGTGTTCCACTTTCTCCCCACATCCTTGCCAGTATCTGTTGTCACCTGAGTTCACCTTAGCCATTCTGATTGGTGTAAGCTGGAAACTCAGTGTCATTTCCTGTATGCAGCAAAATATTTGGTACTGTTTACATATCCAGTCTGTTAGTCTATGTCTTTTTATTGAGGAATTGGGTCCATTGACACTGAGAGATATTAAAGGCCAATGATTGTTGGTTCCTGTTGTTTTTGTTGTTAGAGGTGGTATTATGTTTGTGTGGTTCTCTTCTTTTGAGTTTATTGTGAGATGATTAATTTCTTGGTTTTTCTAGGTGTAGTTTCCCTCGTTGTGTTAGAATTTTCCTTCTATTATCTTCTCTAGGATTGGATTAGTGCAGAGATATTGTTTAAATGTGGTTTTGTCATGGAATATTTTGGTTTCCCCATCTATGGTGATTGAGAGTTTTACTGGGTATAGTAGTCTGGGCTGGCATTTGTGGTCTCTTAGGATCTGCATGACAACTGTCCAAGATCTTCTGGCTTTTAGACTCTCTGTTAAGAAGTCTGGTATAATTCTGATAGGTCTGCCTTTATATATTACTTGGTCGTTTTCCCTTTCCATTTTAATTTTCTTTTTTTCTGGGTATTTTATGTTTTGATTAGTATGTGCTGGGAGGAATTTCTTTTCTGACCCAATCTTTTTGGTGTTTTGTAGGCTTCTTGTATGTTTATGGACATCTCCTTCTTTAGGTTATGGAAATTTTCTTCTATGATTTTGTTGAAGATGTTTTCTGGCCTTTTGAATTAGGATTCTGTAGCATGTAGTTTAAAAAATTATCTACACTAATCTGGCTAAACACAGGTATCAGCAGTCTTGCCCACCCCCATGGTTCTCTCTGCCAGGTGCTGCCTAACAACTCCAATTGTACCAGAGCTACCACTCCCTGTGGCTATCTTGCAGAAAGCCAAGTACCTCTAGCTCAGATCCCTTTAGGCCCATAAAACCATAACACTAGAGACTTGTAATATACCAGCCAGATTTATAACTTTAAATCTCCAACCCCAAAATGCCTGCACAAAGATCACAAAACTCAATTGATATAAATACAAGCTGTACACCTAGACTGGGCAAATGTACCCTACATTACTCTATTGCCTATCAATTAAATTTCTAACTACTTGCAGCTTGTTGAGACCATGTGGGTCAGCTCCATCATCTTCTCCTTCTTCCATCTTATCTCTCTCATCCTCCATCTCGTCTGACCTCTTCCTCTTTTTTCCCTCTCTAAAACTTTCAGATCTGCTCCCTCCTTCCACTGTCAATCACAGGCTGTAGCCTTATCTGACCAGTTAAGATTTCACCCGAGATAGGATCCTTCTGGTCTCCATTTGCTGATGCCAAGATGTGCTTGCTGACAGAAGCCTGATATAGCTGTCTCCTGAGAGGCTCTGCCAATGCCTGATAAATACAGAGGCAGATGTCCAGTCAACCATGGGCTCCCCAATGGAGGAGTTAGAGAAAGGACTGAAGAAGCTGAAGGGGTTTGCAGCCCCATAAGAACAATAATATCGACCAACCAGACCCCCCCGACCCCCGCCAAGAGTTCCCAGGGACTAAACTACCAACCAAAGAGTATACATGGAGCGACCCATGACTCCAGCTGCATATGTAGAAGAGGATGGCCTTGTTGGACATCAATGGGAAGGAAGGCCCTTGGTCCTGTGAAGGTTCAATGCCTCAATATAGGGGGATGCCAGAGCAGGGAGGCAGATGTGGGTGGGTGGGTGGGTAAGCACCCTCATAGAAGCAGGGGGTAGGATAAGGGGGTTCTGGAGGGGAAACTGGGAAAGGGGATAACATTTGAAATGTAAATACATAAAATATCCAATAAAAAAATTTTCACCTGATTAGTGGCACCTCTTTTGAGAGAACAGAAAAACCAAACAATCATCTACAGCAGGATTCTTCCTTTTCTTCTATTCCTATTATTCTTAGGTTTGGTCTCAATGTGTGTTGTATTTCCTGGATGTTTTGGGTTAGGAACTTTTTGCACTCTATATTTCCTTTGACTATTGTGCCAACATCTTCTATGGTATTTTCTACACCTGAGATTCTCTCTTATGCTGATGCTTGCATCTATGACTCCTGCCCTCTTTCCTAGGTTTTCCATCTCCAGGGTTGTCTCCCTTTGTGTTTTCTTTAATGTTTCTATTTTCATTTTTAGAGCCTGGTCAGCTTTGTTCAATTCTTTCACCTGTTTGATTGTGTTTTCTTGTATTTCTTTAAGGTCTTCTGTTTACCTGTGTTCTCCTGCATTTCTTTACAGGAGTTATTTATGTCCTCCTTAAGGTTCTCTATCTTCTTCGTAAGATGGGATTTAGATCAGAATCTTGCTTTTCAGGTATGTTAGGGTAACCAGTACTTACTGCAGTGGTAGAACTGGGTTCTATTGGTGCCAAGTGGCACTGGTTTCTCTTGTTCTTGTGCTTGCCTCTCACCACCTGGTTCTCTCAGGTGTTAACTGGTCTTGCTGTCTCTGACTGGAGCCTGTCCCTCCTGTGAGCCTGGTTATGATGGACTTTCTAGAGACAAGCTGTCTCTTGGTATTTGTAGGGGGGGCGGGCTGGAGCACATGATCTCACCTCCCTCTCATTTCCCCATCCCCAGGCACAGTCATGGACCAGAAGGAAGAAGGGTCTAAGGCAGGGCAGATAGGCCCAGCACCATCTGGGCTTAAGTGAAATTTTTCATCTCTTCTAATTTGGATTTAAAGTCTGTTTTGTCAGTTATCAGCATAGCCATATGTAAGTGCCTTCCAGTTGCACATTTGAAGTATCTTTTTCCATTTTTTCAGCCTAACACTGTCGATGCCAATAATATGTTTCTCATAACTAAGAAGATAGGTCCTACTTTGAATCAATCAGATTGCTGCTGTCTTTTGATTCGAGTTGAGACCATTAACTTTCAAAGTTATCCATGGAATGTATATATCTATTGCTGTCATTTTATTTTCTTTGTACTTACCTATCCCTCATTTGCTCACCTACTATTTGAGTATAATTTATTTTCCCCTGTGATCTCACAGATGTTTATCTTTTTCATCCATGTCTAGAATTCCTTCAAGTATCATCTGTAATGTTGGCTTTGTAGTCATGAATTTATTTATTTGTCTTTATCATAAACATTTTCCTTCTTCATTTATCAAAACTAACTTCATAGTAATCTGAGATGGCATTTACTGTCTTACAGAGTTTGAAATGCATCATTCCTTGACCTCCTGACTTTTAAAGTTTCTTTTGAGATATGTTAGTTACTGTAGAGTGAATCCCCTTGTATGTGACTTGCTGCTTCTCTCTTGCAGCTTTCACATTTTTGTTACATCCCCTCTTCACTTCAGTCATCCACCGGACTCCTGGCAGCCTCTGTTTGGGGGCTAACACCTGGAAGCTAAGACAGATGCTCTCTGTTGACTGTTTGTTTGTCTTTGAAGAAGCTGCCTGACAACGCCTACCGCCTGAGTACACCAGCCAGCCAGCCGCCTGAAGATCTTCTGACCTGGGGACTTTGGCACCTGAACTTTCTTTGTAGTGTAATCTAGAGACTTGTTTTCAGTTTCTCCTGTGACTATAAAAACCCTGGTTTATTCTCAGTAAAGTGGAGCCTTGATTGGGACACAGCTTCATGTTTTCTCTTTGCATTTCAAACCCTTTTTTCAGGTCCTTTATTCCCTCCTGGCTGAGTAGAACCCTGTTCTTGAAACTGTGGGCAGTTTCACATTTTAATTATATGTCATGGAAAACTGACTTTCAAATCATGACTACATCCTTACATTTCCTGAACCTTGACATTTCTTTATCTGGATTTGGGGATTTTCTGCTATAATTTTGTAAGTATATTTTCTGTGACTTTACTTAATACTTTTTCTTCTTCTGTATCCATGATTCATAAATTTGGTCTTCTAATGATGTCCCATAAATCTCTTATGAACTAGACATACATTTTTACTATTCTATGTTATTGTCTGAAGGTTCTAATCTATATTGTCTTCAAGCTTTGATAATTAATCTTCCATTTGATCCATTTTATTGCTGAAGTTTCCACTGAGGTTTTTATTTACTTATAAAGATTTCATCCCCAAAATTTCTATTTGAGTTTTTCAGCATTTTCATCTCTTTGCTGAATTCATCTTCCATATTCTATATTGAATTAACTTTTTTCAATATGTTTTTATTTTATTTAAAAACCATCCAGGCTTTATTTTTTCAATTAAAGAATTCTATGTAATTCACTATCACTGCAATTTATTACTAATATTATGGAACTGGTAGTAAAATAATACTGCCTTATCTTTTCATCTCTTTCATGTTTCTGCTTTAGGACTTTTACATTTAGAATGTGCTGTTGTTTGTTCATTTGTTTGTTTGTTTAAATCAGTGGTGTTCTTTCAGTTGAAGTCTTTGCAGTACTTCAGTCAGATGAGGTTGTAGAATGGTTAAATCATTTTTCTTCCCTATTGAGCTGGGGTGCAGCTCAGTAAGTAAATTCTAAGCATACATGTTCAAGACATCTGGCTCTATTTCTAACACTACTGTCAAAGCAGAATACTAACTGAAAAAAATCAATCACAACTGATGTATTCATCCATTATAAACATATAGTTGCCAGTCAATGAACAATTCCCTCTTCAATTCTAATAACTGTGAGTAATAAAGAAACAGGGATAGTAGAGTATAGCTAAGATATTAATTACTATGGGTGTTAATGAAATAAAAAAAAGAATAAGACTAGCTGTTAGTATTAAAAGCAGTAGACAGAAAGTGAATTGAAGAAGGGAACAATGAAGATAAAGGAAAATTATGTCACTTATAGCTGAAGGTAGATTAAAGTATGGGGGTGGGTAAAGAAGTGCAATCAGTCCATGGTCCTGCTGCATCTGGGAGACACACCAATGTCCATGGCCCAAATTCCCACCAATAGCCATGCAGATGTCTGTGGCCTGCACTGCCACCTGAGTCCATGTTCAGTCTGTGGTCCATGCTGTCTCCACCTCCCAGGACACTGAGACCTATGGTCTTGCTGCAGCAAGGCATATGTTATGTTTGTGGCTGAAAGCCAGACAGATGTCCATGGTCTGTCTTCCTGCCTGATTCCATGTTGCTATCCATGGGGGTTATACTACCTCGAGACCCATGCTGAGGTCCCTGATGTCTTTACGCTGAGGCTATGTGGATGTCTGTGGTCTGAGCTATCACCAGAAACCATGTAGAAGTCCATGATCTGTGCTCCCACTGACTACAAAGGGCAAGGAAGCTACTTCTTCCGTGGTATAGATGACTGCAGACTCACAGTTGGAAAAGAGTCATAGAAGGCTTCTGTGACAACCCCTCCTCCAACTGCACCCCCCTCCCAAAGCAACAGCCTACATAGGAAGCCATCTGAAGAGAACTCTTAAAAATTGTGATAAGGAAGCCAAAGTGTAACTCTCCAAAATGTATGACTTCTGGGTGGGTGCAGGTGAAGAAGGACTCAGTTTTCTTTAAGGGGCTGGACACTGAGATTTTGACTATGCCTCAGTGAGTATATGGGCAACACAAATAGGACTTGTGGGTTTTTTGTTTCGTTTTCTCTTTCTTCATTTTCTTGGGGTCGGGCTACAGAGTTGAGGGACAGAACTGGGAGGACTGGGTGTGACCCTCCTACAGCTGAGGGCTGATTCTTCAGACCCTGCCTTGACACAGACAACCACACCTCTCTGCCCACCTCCTGCTAATTCCCACGCCTCTCTCAAAGTTTCAGTTATGCCGGAAGTCCTGCCTCCATAGACTGAAGAAGAAGCTGCTGATTGGGCCAAGTTGCTGACGAACTTGGGGGAGGGGTTTTGCTTTACCTATCTACCTGTTTGCTTGTAACAAGAAAATTCAATGGATGGTGGACTGAAAGCACACCATGTGTTGGTCTAATTTTTTCAAACCCTTCCCACAATTCCAGTACCCTTAATTTTCAGGCCCTTTGACTCCAATTCCAGATGACACATTCGTACACGTGTGTGCGAGCGGCTATAGATGGCGCCTGACGATAGGGCTGGAAATGAGGAGGAAAGCGCATCGCATGGCTACCTCAGATTAGCTTCTCAGGAAATAAAGATGGAATGGCAGGTTTGCGAAGGTAAATTGAGATTACACTGGCCCGGTGATAATCTCACCTTAGAGGTTCAGTAGCGACAAACAGTCAGGACCAGAAACAGGTGGTGGTCCAGTAGCCTAAGAGCTACACTCAGGCAGGCAGGGTAGGGCATAATAAATAATAAAAAAATACATTAAAATAGCAAAATATAAAAACAAAACAAAAAATATGTATAGAAAGATCAAAAAGAGAAAGAAAATGCATTTCAGAGCTATCCCAGAGACACAGAGAAACCGAGAGCCATCTCGCTTTCTCGATGGCTTATTCAAGAGAAATTCCTAGTCTTCAACTTTGTGTTACATGTTGATTTGTGTCCGTCTTTGTCTTGATGAGTGATTGCAGGTGTGTGTCTTGTGTTACACGTGGTCTGGGTTAGTCAACATGGTGGTTGGGTGGCCTGAGCACCCAGAACACAGATTTGTGGTCACTTGGCTTCCCGCCCTGGCCAAGCTCTGCATTTGTCCGATTGGTACACTGGGATGGGAGCCCGGCATAGAAACGAGGAAACTCCTGCAGTGGGTGGGCAGGCTCACTTGTCTCCTGAGAGATCCCGAGCGGGGACATGCCGGGGGACAAAGCTCGCGGGCTGGTTGTGCTGGCACACACCGGTAGGATTTGCTGAAGGAGGCAGTAGCCAGGAGTGAGACACCAGCCCCTGCAAAAACACTGCTGGGAGGAGGCCGCTAGGCGCTTTTGTGGCGGTGTGGCCATTCTCAGCTCCCTGAGCTGCACTACACTCAGCAGGACACAGGGCGGCTCCTGAGAGGTAGAGGGGCCCTACTGTTCCCGGGGTAATACGAGTCCCACAGCGCTTGGCTGAGAGGCTGTGTGTGGGAGTTCTGCACAGAGTGCAGCCCAAGCGGTGCAGGCCCCATCCCATCCAGTTTAAAAGGTCTGTGGCCACTGCTATTTGGGGCGTTGCTTAAGAGCCAGTCCGCTGGACTGCCAGGACTAGAGTTGTATGCGTGCCGAGTAGTGCGAGTAAAGTAGCAGCAGTGTAAAGTCCTGCACGGAGGTGGCTACAGCACCAATTTGTTTATGTTTCACCACCATGCACAAACATGCACTCAGCCCAGCTTGGCGGCAGAGACTAGAGTGGCCTGGCCAGGATGCTGAGACCTTGCCAGAGCGGCTGCAGTGGCGGCAGTGGCGGTCCCATGGCCACCAAGGACAGATAGACTCTTTGCAGCACCATTCCTAACATTGCCTGCTGCTTCCCGCCATGGTTGTGCAGAGGTCTCCCCTTGCAGTGCTGTACAATCTTAAGTTTTGCAACCACTTAGTGCCATCTAGTGGCCACAAACGTAAATTACAGGCTAATAATAATTCTCACAGCCACTTAATGCAGACTTAATTCCAAGCGAATCACCAGAAAAATTAACAGAGTTCCATTGACTAAAGTTTATTGATTATCATAGATTTAAACTGGCTTTGATTTTTAAATTTACAAAATGTTGATGAGGCCATAAGCCTTATAGAATTCATTGTGACGTTGCAGTCCAGCCTGGTTACTTCATACAGGGTTATGGTAATGTTAAAGATTTTGCTTAAATTTTGCCTTTATAATTTCTGCCTTTACTTCAGTGCAAGAGGCTAAGACTTTGAATTTTTCAGTGTATGTTGATCTTATTTGATAAGAAATCTCAATACCTTTTCAAACGAGTATTAATTACTCTAGAAAAGGTTTCAGAGGCAATATCTTTTTCAATATTTAAGCCTTAGTTATATCAATAATTATTTTAAGTTAAAAAAATGAGTTACTTATTTCAAATCCCTTTTGAGTAAGATCTCATCTTAAACTCACTACAAGACTTAAGCCTTTGTTAGATATTGTCTAGTAAAAGGCAAAAAGCTTTTTACAGAAGGTATACAATGCTTCTGTAAACAATTGCCATCTATTATAGTCAATTGTTTGGGGTTTTAAATGTCCCCAATATCTCTTTGACAAAAAGTGAACATTAATATAAATTTATCTCTTCTCATATTCAAAGTAAAGTTTAATATCTTACCATAAAGTTGTGGTGATATAATAAAATCATAAATATATTTTAGAAAACATCTTTCTTACTTCTAACAGGAATTATTTTGGCTATTATAAACTATTAATTGATATTTGGCCTATTACTTAGTAAAGATTTTGACAAAAATTGATATTTATCTAAAGTAAACAAATTGTTAAAATTTGACAAACAAAAATAAAATTTAATATAAAATTTCCTATAAACTTATGTATATACCCTGTAACAATATATACTCCTATAGCACTTTTAGGAGAAAAAAATTGTATATAAGTCACATGTTTAATCTCATGATTTTCCTCCTATGTCAGCATAAATAATTAAATTGTGTGCTGTAGTCACTATTTATCAAGTACTAAAATTAAGCCTTAATTTGTATATTGATATATGGGTACATACATATATCAGAGCTTTCAATTACTTATGATATTTGGACATTTTTAAAATATAATTTTGATTTCAAAATTAAAAGTAAAATATACACATGTGACTATTAATTCCTTTTCAGGCTTTCAAGTTACAACTGTCTTAACATAAAAAAACAACAAAATATTAATTGGATATTGTCTATGTTACATTTCTATTTTTAATGTTCCTTAAAACAGATTATGGAGCTGACTATTATAGTCAAGCATTTAAGACACTTTGTCAACAATTTAATGTTACCCATACTACTGAGATAATTTATTCTCAGAAACAACAAATTACTCAATGTGCACTTCGCACTTTGAGAATTTGATTTTTTAATATTAAAAGGAGGGGGAATATGCAGTCCACTCCAAAGTTACCTCCAAAATCATATCTCATTTTTTACTTGTTTTAAAAAGCATATTTTGTTTTTTGCTTGTTTTGAAAAGCATATTTCATTTTTTTGCCTGTTTTAGGGCATACCTCGCTTTTTGCTTGTTTTAAAAGGCATATTTTGCTTCTTGCTTGTTTTAAATATATATATACATATGTACACACACACACACACACACACACACACACACACACATATATATTGCAGTCTGAGGCTAAAGGTCAGTCTGCTACGGATCACCATTGACATCCACACATTTTCAATTTTTATGCAATAATAAAATGGCGTGTCACTCCACTTACTAACTCATATGATCTTAACCCCACTTTAATCTGGAGAAGAGGCTCCGTTTGTGTTGGAACACAATGGCTGCCTGAAACATTGATTTGTCAAGTGGATACAGATCCAAAACCTTTTTAATAAACATGTTTTTATACCAAAAATTTGGCTAAACATTTTATTAGCCAATAAAGTTTACTTGGCTGAAATAGCCTCCACCTTTTTCTAAGAGTTAACAGCGGCTTCCCTCTACATCTAGAGGCCAAGCCTTGGGCCTAAACATTGATAATTTGCAACTAAAGTGCCTGAGACATCCTCAAGATAATGTTACTTTTAAACTTTTGAGCTTTTATCTCAAGCAAGCTCACTCCTGGAGCCCTTTTATCTAAAAAGCAAGCTCAATCTTGGAGCTTCTAGCCTGAAAGTTACTTATTTACAACTGAATTGAAGGCCTATTCTCAAGGTGAAGCTGTTGAAAAGGCTCCTAGCTTGGGAACTACTATTTTACAACTCAATTAGGTGTCTATGCCCAGCTGCCCATCAACACACCAGCACTGCTTCATGTGGACTTCAGAAAAAGTGGACTCCAGAGAGTCTGTGACAATTTTGACATCGCAGGCAGTAGAGGCATGTCTTGGCATTGATTATACGGGAATAAGGTGCTTCATGGAAAAGCCACGTTCAGTGAGCTAGGTCTCTGGCAGTCTCCACCTAAGACAGGGTCACATGCCGAGTAGCTGTGTGTTTTAAAAAAACAAAACAAAACATGAAATTAGCCCAGTTTGTAGAATTCAAACTAGCTGCATGTGATTTCCTATGATGGGTAAAGAAATTTGCCAGTAGATATTATACTGCAATAGTGATCTCCCAGGCATAATGAAAATTCCTATGCAGGACTGTTATGTAGAATTATTCCTTAATCTTGCTATTTTCTAAATAAAAAGTGAGGAACTGTGACCCTCCTACAGCTGAGGGCTGATTCTTCAGACCCTGCCTTGACACAGATAGCCACGCCTTGACACAGATAGCCACGCCTCTCTGCCCACCTCCTGCTAATTGCCATGCCTCTCTCAAAGTTTCAGTTATGCCGGAAGTCCCGCCTCCAAAGACTGAAGATGAAGCTGCTGATTGGGCCAAGTTGCTGACAAACTTGGGGGAGGGCAACTTGGCAGAGGGGCTTTGCTCTACCTATCTACCTATTTGCTTGTAACAAGAAAATTCAATGAATGATGGCGGACTGAAAGCACATCATGTGTTGTTCTAATTTTTTCAAACCCTTCCCACAATTCCGGTACCCTTAATTTTCAGGCCCTTTGTCTCCTATTCCAGATGACACATTCGTAAGTGTGGCTGTGGGTGGCTACAACTGGGAAGTGAGTGTGATCAGGGAGCATTATGTAAAATTTTCAAATATTAAATAAAAAATATTATGTTGGGGAAAAAAAAAGAAGGACATGCAATTAGACAACCTAAAACAATTCAAGCACTCTAGAGGCTGAGGTAGCAGAAGTCCACCCTACCACAGCCCAAGACCAACTTGTATTCTTTGTAAAAGTCTAAAGGAAGAAAAGCAGGTGAAGGAAAGGGAAGGAAAGGAATAAAAGAGGATGACAGGGTAAGACAAATCTTATAACATAACCGCTCTCCAACTACCCAGGTTTATCCTCAGAGAGTCTAGCAGTCAATGCTTAAGAATCATCTGCCACCTTCCTGCTATGCTTTTCTTGCTTTCTGAAGTGAAATTATTTTTAGAAGCTTCCTCAGGTACTCCTGGAAACATTATCCCAATTTAGCTACCATTTAAAAATACTCTTTAATAAACTGATGTTTATGTAAAATTCCTACAGTTAGAAATATTCAATTGTCTGTCTAATAAAACATTTATTGCACCAATTTTATTATAAATATGGGATAAAAATAAGGTCAGCAGAATCTTCATAAAATTATAATTATAATTATTCTAGATGAGTAACTGCTTCCCCGCTGGATTGAAAAATGACAAAAGTCAGCCAGATACCTTTTTGCAAACACACAGCCTTCAGGGCCTATGCAGAACATTGTAATAGGAATAAGGTTCAAGATTACTGTCATGTTTAAAGATCTTTGGTTTTATATATTCTTCTGTAGGTTATGGCACTAAGTTTAATTATTTACTCATAGTTTATGATTAATTACATTTACTGTCCTTGGATGCATTCATTTAATAATATCATGAAAGACATATGTAGTAAATATATAGTCAGAAAAACACAGTAAGGCCAATATCACAAAGGCTAACTCTGAAGGTAATTTATAGTGAATATAAACAATTCCTATTCTTTTAAGACTCTTTTTTTTTTCATTTCATCATTTTTTTTTTATTTTAGATATTTTCTTTATTTACATGCGAATTTCTCCTTTCCCAGTTTCCCCTCCAAAAAACAAAAAAACAAACAAAAACAAATCCCTGTTGCCTCCCCCCTCCCCATGCCTGCCATCCCGCCCTCTCCCACTTTCTGGCCCTGGCATTCCCCTACACTGGGGCATAGAACCTTCACAGGGCCGAGGTCCTCTCCTCCTATTGATGATCGATTTTGCAATCCTCTACCATACACATGCTGCTTACAGGAAGAACAACCCACATTCCACAAGGAACTCAAGAAGAAGGAAGACCAAAAGGTAGACATTTCATTCCTTCTTAAAAGGGGGAATCAAATACCCACGGGAGGAGTTGCGGAGATTAACTATGGAGCAGAGACTGAAGGAAGGGTAAGCCAGCCTAAATATTGCTATCTCCTGAGAGGCTCTGACAGTATCTTACTGACACAGATGTAGAGGCTCACAGCCATCCATCTTTTAAGACTCTTTATGCTCTAAAAATAATAAAAGCATTGTTAGTAAAGAGAAAATATTCATCTACACATTTGTGTAAATTTAAACATTATTTTCAGTACAATAAATTTCAGGCCTTTAGTATTTAAGCTATATATTATACATTTAAAATGTTACATATATTAATTAAATTACTTACATTTATTCAAAATTATTTGCAACACCTGGTTGCAAAACATCCATGTGATACTTACTGTATGGGAAAAGGTAATTTAGGCATAATCCCTGTCTTCTGGAAGCTTAACATTTAATTGACAATGTAAAGTTCAAAATTATAAAACAGCAAGACAAGCATAAAGAAAATACTAAACTTTTGGAGTTTTCTTTCCTGGTAGCCGAGTACCATGTGCTGAGTGGGATGAAGTCATATTCTAAGGGAATTTCTTTCATTCTTTCACTTTATCATGTTGGAGCCAAGTGCTTTACTGGGGCTTTGATTTACATTTCTCTACTTTGTAAGAGGAAACTATAAAAAATGTATTTTCCATTTTTACTACTCATATCATAGCTAGACTATGTGCACAGTTTTGAATGTCTTGACTTTTGTATTGTAGGAAAAATAGGAAAAGATCCCAAGTTCACTAAATCCAATCTCAATTCCCACCCCCTGTGTGTGTGTGTGTGTGTGTGTGTGTGTGTGTGTGTGTTAAGAGCTCAGAAGCATGTAAGTGACCAGCTTGCTGAAAGGTTCTATGGAGAGTTTTCTGAACAAAAGCCAACAACAGAGGTTTAAAAAATTACAGGACTATGTATTGAAGTGGGCCATGTCCCAGTCTTATACAAAACTTTTGGTAGGAAATATAGTCATTGAAGGATGTGAAATATGAAGAGAAGAAATTAACTCTGGATTCAAACTTAGACTCACTTAGGTAAGAGAAAATAATGTTCACAAAAAGACCATACAAATATGATTGGTAACTTTATGCAAAACAACCATAAACTAAAAGCAACCAAAATGTTCATCAATTGGTGAACCAATCAGTCCACATCAGTCCATGTCTAAACAACTGATTACTACTGAAAAACAAAGAGGAACAAATCATAATGGGAAATGACAAATGCATCATACCATTGGGTGGCTTCCACATACAAAAACTAGAATAGAGTGTATAGTTTTAACCAAATAACATTTGATTAAAATGAAATGACAAGCAATAAGAAAAAATAAATTAGCACTGCTCAGTGTCAAGGGGTAAGAATATTGCCTTCAAATAAGCACAAGAAATATTTTATAGTATTTAAATTGTATATTAAAATAGGTACATTTTATTTATATAATTTTACTTCAATTATACTGATTTTTAAAAGTAGATTTTAGCATGTGATATGGTCATAGAAACCTGTAGTTCCAACATTTGGGAGGCAGAGGCAAGAGAAACATTGTATTTTAAGGACAACTTGTTCTACATAGCAAGTTCCAGATCAACTGGAGAAACATAGTTTCTCAAAGAAAGAAGTGAGCAAAGATAAATAAATTGAAAACATAAACTATAAAGTAGATTCTGGCTTTTGAATAGAGCATAGACTTGGAGGAATGAGTCAGGGCAAGGGGAGATGCAGGGAAATGAACTATAAATTACTGAAGTTATTCAGTGTTGCAACAATCTGGGGAGGATTGTGGTTTATGCTGGGGATGGTAGGAAGGTGAGAGTGTTATGAAGTGGTGAGTTTCTCAATATCATTCAAAAGTATAGTTGCTAGGTTTGTCAATAGAGTGAAGTAAGTGGAATGAAACATTTTTGGTCTGAGCTACAAAAAAACTTATCCTTCACTAAATGGAGAAAATTTGCTGTGAGTAAGGTATTAGAATTAAGTATTTGATATTGGACATGTAAATATGTATCATTCATTTGATAACTTAGTGATAAAAAGTTTGATGTTCTGGCACAGATGAGGCAGATTAAACTACATAATTGGGAATCATTAGTATATACTCTACTTTCAATCACTATATTGTCTGAGGTAACCACATCAGTTAACATAGCGAAAGTAAAAGTCTGAGAACTAATTCTTGAGAAATCCCATTATAGTATAATGAGAGAAGGAACTAGCCAAGGGGAATTAGTAGTAGGAGAGTGACACACCGGACACACATGAGGAAATATTTACACCACTATGTTGTCACAAGTCCAATGCAAATAACTATGTCTGAATCTCCTAAAAGGTCTTTCCTTTTAAGCTATTACATATAGCATATATTTTGTCATTGTACCAGAAAGCTGACAAATATAATAGATTGGTATTCCAGTTTCTTCTTTCATATGTGGATGTCCTAAGGAAAAATACCAGTCAAGATGTTTTTATAAATCAGACTGTAACAAATCTCTTGGCAACAGGAAAAGCCCTTATGTATAGGTTGCTTTCAACAGGATTTAAGATAATTTATGATGAAAAAGGATAATAGTTACTTATAAG
The DNA here is from genome assembly GCF_008632895.1 of Mastomys coucha. Classification (NCBI taxonomy): domain Eukaryota; kingdom Metazoa; phylum Chordata; class Mammalia; order Rodentia; family Muridae; genus Mastomys; species Mastomys coucha. Next base: position 35,435,519 of record NW_022196899.1, on the reverse strand, counting down.
ACATCCATCTTTAAAAATTAGTACAAATGTACTGTGATTTTCAATATAAAAGTAGACCTGCGAGAAGGAAGAATCCTCAGTGGGTAAAATTAAAATCATAAGCATGATGACCTGAGTTCAGTCTGCAGAACCCAAATAAAAAGACAGAGATGATGATACCCATCTACAATCCCAGCATTCCTAACAGGAAGTGGAAACAGAAAAACTGGCTGGAAGCTCATAGTCCATCTACTATGATCTCCAAATCTGTCACAGCATATATGCATCATCACATATTCACTTGCTCGCGCACGCGCGCGCACACACACACACACACACACACACACACACAGACGAATAAGATAAAATAAAGCAGACATGAGTAAAATATCTCTTTGGTGCTAAGAGTTCTGTGGTTGAAAATGTGGTTAAATTACTGTCTTTATAAATGATATTCGTTAAGCTGACTCTTCACTCCATTTTAATTGGTTATAATAAATGAGAAATTTTAAAATTTCATGAGTCATTGAGTAATACTGAACTCTATCACTAAGTAATATTGAACTCTAAAAGGGCAGCCATAGATCATTGCTCTAATTAAGAAAATAACAAAAGTTTGATCCCACTAACTCTCGTTTTAATCAGTCTTCTAGCTACCACATAGTCTAGGTAGTTACTAAACATACATAACAGACTGCCTAGGACAAATAAGGTGGCTTCCTCTGATTACCTCAGGTGTAAGTAATGTGAAGAAGACTATAGGCAGTGAAAAAAGGCAAAGAAGGCCTCATGCTTCCCAGCATGGGATAGTACCATCATTACAAACTCCATCTCAGAGTCCAGCCATAGTTCATGTACTTATGGAATAAAATCAGGGTAAATTCACTGTTACCACAGCAATCTGTAAATTTTCTGGCACGTTGCCATGGTCTAGTAAGTAAGTCTCTTGGCCTTAAAAAAACACTCAGGAGTAATTTAGTGCACTGTGTTGACACTAACAAGCTAACTGCATCCTTAGAAAGAGATCAAGAAAAATTAAGGACTAAAATAACTAGCTAGGCTTCGTATATGTCTCAGAGAAATTCCTGAAAAAATTGAAGCTATTCTTCAAACTTTGGGAAATGAGTTATTTCCCAAAGAAATAACCTGCAAGCAAGTATAAAGCTCAGAGATAACACTGCTTTTTGAGTTTTATCAAATTCTTATTACTTCAAAAAAAAAATCAGTATTGTCCTTTATCACAAGGTCATTTGAAATCCTTAAAAGATGAAAGCTTTGGTACAGAAAGCCCCAACATGCCTTTGTGAACTGGTTGCTCATGTGGCACTAGAATGCCTGTCCCTAGAGTATGTGCAGATTGGAAGGCTGAGGGAACAATCAAGTGGGACTTACCTGGCAAAGCTCTCAATGGTTTGGAATTTTAAAATGATCTAAATACTAAATAGTTGTTCTTTGAAGTCCATTGAAAGGTAAGATGATAGCATACCACAGGGAGCTGGTTAAACTGTCTCTACCATCACATCAAATGGTTCTGAGAAATATGTCATTCTTATATTTTTGGTTGTGAGCCTAGCCTTTAACGGCTGAGCCATCTCTCCAGCCCGAAATATGTCATTCTTACCTGAGTAATGTCAGAGGAATTAAGCAGGGACAGAGCAGCTTAGTAGTCTCCTGATAAAGAGGAATGCGACAAAGATCAGCGCAGAAAGGGTGCATCATTGGGGGAGAGAATACTTTCTACAAAAGTTGGCTATACCACAGCTCTTCCATCTGTGACTCAGGAAACATTTCTGAAGAAGAGGCAGAAAGACTATAAGAGTCAGAGTACTAGGAAAACTGCTATGAGCCTGACTTATCTAAAAAGAGCTATACAAACAAGGCCAGAACCACGCAATATTAACAGACCTGTTAATATGAAACAGAAAATTTCTCTTCTACCTACTGTGGGGGTTTGGAAGGGATTAGGGTGGAATAAGGGTTTAAGGGTGGTATGTATAAGAAACCAGTAAAGTAGACAAAAAATTGCTCCTACAGTCAGATTCACATTACAGTAGCAACTTTTTCAGATAGACAATATATTCAATAAATAAACAGAGACAAGGCACTGCTCACTAGCAGTAGTGATTGTTAAGTAGATAAATGCAAACTCAATGCAACCTTGACATATGTAAGTCTGGTTGTCTCTGGTTTATTTTTCTCAAAGTACATTTTTGAGTTCCATCTAAGATGCTACATGTTTCAGTAGTCCTTTATTCTTTGTTTTCCTTTTCTAAAAGCATTATATTAACATTTGGATCTTAAATGTCCCCCCAAAGATATATGTGTTGAATGAAGGACTGTTACCAAATCTTTAAGAGGTGAAAAGGAACATTATCTGAATTTTTAAGGCTTTATGGAGTACTGAGAACCATACATCTCCTCTCTGCTTCTGGTGCTAAGAAGTACGACTCCTCCATTACACACTCTGCCCATGATATTCTGACTTTTCACAAGCTCAAAGGTAATAGCATCAAGCAATCTTGGACTGAGTCCTCTGAAACTGAGACAAAATAAATCTTCCTGGTCTTAGGCTAACTTTCATTTTGGCACAGTAATAGAAAGCTGACATATCCATTACCCCAATCATGTATCTTCTGCATTCTCTTGTGGATGGAAAATTGATTGTTTACATGTCTGTAATGTTAGGAATAAAAATTCTACAAACATTTATCTTGAATATATAGCAAATAATGAAGTGACTCAACAAGTGCAAGATATATATTTGTTGATGGCCTTACCAAACTTAATATTCTTTCCTCTCCTCATATATTGTTCAAGAATAATTTGATTATTCATGAAATGCAACATGTTGATAGGAAAGAATAACTAAATCCACTCAGGCCCTAGTTAAGTCTCTGACCATCCTAAACAAGAGACCACAAACATTTTACTCCAGTGATCCATATGCTTCTGGATATAATGCCCAGGGCAGAAAGCACTAAAAAAGGCCTGTACAAAAGGAGATATCAGCTTCAAGCAGCATTCCGGAGCCTTGAGGGACCACCCTGCAATAAATCCTAGACTTCTGTTGCCCCGTGTTACCCAAGGAATGAAACCTGTTTCAAGTAAAACATGTGTGCTCCGTGTTTTGTCTCAGCAGACTTAAATAACCAGGAATACAAAGTGATTCTGCTTTGGTTTTATCGGTCAGCAATATTTTCAAAACTTTAGACACTTTTACTTTTGTTTTATGGTAGCTTGTAGTTTTAGGTCACATTTCTTTGGTAGTGCCTGTGTTGGTTTGAATAAAAATGCCCCCTCCCACAGGTTCATATATTTAAATGCTTAGAGAGTGGCATTTATTTAACTCAAATGCTTAGGAGGGAAGGCTGGCCCACATGGTTTTGGCCCATCTGTCTGTGCTTCCTGTCTCACAGACAGGAATATTGGGATTACAGATGTGTGCCACTGCATCCAATTATTATTTTTAAAGTTTATTCATGTGTGTGCTTGCGTCAATTTTCGTGCATGTGTGTGTATGTGTGTGTGTGTGGGGGGTGTTCGTGTGTGTGTACAAGTACCTGCAGAGGCAAATTGTCAGACTGTCAGATCCCCAGAAGCTGGAGTCAAAAGTGGTTTTGAACTGCCCAATGTTAGCCCTAAGAATTAAACGTGGGTGTTCTGCAAGAGTAGCATCTACTCTTAACCACTGAACTATCGCTCTAATCTGTCCTAGCCCTAAAAGCCGATGTGTGTTCTGGGGATTGAATTCAGGTCAGCAGGCTTAGTCAACAAACTTCTAACTGAGAAACCTACTGAGAAATCTCTCTCTGGCCCATCAGGTTTTAATTTTGATGAAGCCCAGTTTATCTTCTGGTTGTTGTTGTACAGTGATTTCTGTGTACTATTTTGGAAAAAAAGTACATTATGATCTATATTTTATAATTTTTTATCTCAGCAGTCATATTTACATTAATTCTTGAATATAATGTTTAAAGAGGAGTCAAAGTTCATTTTCCCCATGTATTCATGGTATATTACATTTCTTGAAATATCCTCTCCTTCAACTAGCTATCTGAATATGTATGTGTGTGTGTGAATGTATATTAGAAATTTCATTTAACTAAATAGAATAGAAATATTCATTCATTTTATATTTGTGAGCAAATCTAAGAAGCAAATGTGTTTTCTCATAACAAGTCCAGTGGTAGGCAGTCCAGCTATGGTATATAACACTACTGTGCTTCCTCGGTCTTCTAACTAAACTCTCCCTGGGTTACCTCCATGGTGTCATACATGCTGTGTAAATTCACAGGCAAGCAGTTGAAGGGCAAAGGATAAAAAGTACAGAGTTACCTTTTATAGAAGCTTCCTTCTTTCAACATTTTTTTCATCATTCTGGGGACTGAAATGAGATTCTTGCACATATTAGGTCTACACTCTACCAACTGAGGTATACCCTCAGATTAAAATAACTTTATTGAAGCCCAACATAATACCAAATATAGCCTCATGTCACTTAATAGCATAGGAATTTTCTCAGAGACACATCCATATTTGATTTTTGTCTCAGTGCGAATTCATAGTGTACACTTTTTTCTTTTTTTTTTCTTTTTTTGATATTTTCTTTATTTACATGTAAATTTCTCCATTCCCAGTTTCCCCTCCAAAAAACAAAGAAACAAACAAAAACAACAAAAACAAACCCCTATTACCTCCCCCTTCCCCATGCCTGCCACCCCGCCCTCTCCCACTTTCTGGCCCTGGCATTCCCCTACACTGGGGCACAAAACCTTCACAGGGCCGAGGTCCTTTCCTCCTATTGATGATTGAATTTGCAATCCTCTACTATACACATGCTGCCTGAACAATCAGACCCCTCCATGTGCAGTCCTTGGTTGGTGGTTGAGACCCTGGGAGCTCTGAGGGTACTAGTTAGTTCATATTGTTGTTCGTCCTAAGGGGCTGCAAACCCCTCAGCTCCATTGGTCCTTTCTCTAACTCCTTCACTGGGGACCCTGTACTCAGTTCGATGGATGGCTGTGAGCCTCTGTAAACCTAAATAATGTCACTTGATGTGACCTATTGATGCTAATACAAAATGCCCTAAAAATGAGCTACTTAAGATCTTGCTAGCATAATAAATCATGATATTTTACCATAAAAATTTAATAAGGAATATGCTTTAAAATGAAGATAAAAATACAATGTATTCAATGCATAAACAAGTCACATAGTCATTTATCATCATTGTCGAGCATTTTATACTATATACAACTCTATTATACTTTGATACAACTGGTAGTACAGTAGGTTTTTTTATACAAACATCACCACAAACTTAAGCACATTGTGCCAAAATAGTATAATAGCTATGCTATCACTAGAAAAGATCGCATTTCAGCTCAATTAGAACTTTATGGAAGCAGCACCAGCAGTCTGCTACTGATCAAAATGCTATGCAGCACACAACTATTTAAATTTCATTGACACAAACCATTGCATGGTCATTTTTATCTGCAAAAGAAGCTGGAGAAACATTTGTTTACTTTATTCTGTTTTTTTATTTTTGGGGGTATAAATATTATTCCTAAGAAGAGCCTCTAAAAATTCAACTTATGTTATTAAAGAAGAGGGGATAGGCTAGAGAGATGGAAAGTAGTTAAGAGCACTTACTATTCTTGAAGACAACCCAAGCCCAATTCTCAAAACCCATTATCATCAGGCAGCTTACCCACACATCCCGCTCTGGAGAGTTACACAAAGGCCTCTTCTGGCCTCCTGGAATTCTGCATACATGTAAAGAATAACAACACACACACACACACACACACACACACACACACACACACACTCATCTTTTCTAAAAAGCAGAAGAGATGGAAAACTATACTGTTAAGTAGGCAAGAAAGTGTCTGTTTAAGAGGTAAACTACCTTCTGTAAGCCTGCTCGCCTCTGAGCTAAAGATGTTGAGAAGGACTAAGGATGATGCAGAAGCTCACAGATCTACTAGGAGGCAAGATTTGAAACAGCACAAAATTTGAGACTTCTAGACCAGAAACTTTTAATTTGATTTGTGTATCTCCATATTGATTTCCACAGTTGATAATATTAATATAAATAGTATCTAGAGCTCTTTCTCCTCCTTACCCTCACCAGCATTTGTTGCTCTCTTGAAGACAGCTATTTTTACTGGGATAAATGAAAACTCAATGTAGTTTTAATTACACAGAACAGTGGATTTTACATTGGCAGATTCATCCATGTATACAACTATGGACATTTTTTTATTCCCCACTCCATCTTTTCACCCATCTCTCCTCTCTCCTCAAATCCTCTTCCACTTCTCTAATAGTTCCCTCTTATATATTCAGGTATTTTGTTTTCTTTAACTTTCATACAGGAGGAAAAACATGAGATATTTATGTTTCAGAGACTGACTTATTTTACTTAATACAGTATCTAGTCCCATCCATCTTCCTGATAATGACATAATTTCGTTCTTTTTGTGGCTGAATGGTATGCCATTTCTCTGTGTCTGTCTCGTATGCATGTGCATGTGTTTTCCTTATCCATTTATCAGTAGACAGACACCTAGACTGACACCATAGCTTGGGTAGTGTGATGAACACAGCTATGCTGATTCAGATTCCCTTGGGGGTTGCACTCAAAGTGGTAGAGCTGGATCATATTTAGCTCTATTTTCAGTATAGCTACACAGTTGATGATACTAATACAAGTCTCCAAGAATAGTGGATTTGAGCTCTTACTCTTTACCCTCACCAGTATTTGTTGTTTTCTTCAGGATAGTCATTTTTACTGGGATGAAATGAAATCTCAATGCAGTTTTAACTTGCATTTTCCTTTGAGACACTAAGTTTTTTATAATCATTAGCTACCTGTACAAGTTCTTTTGAGAACTGTGTAGATGATCTGCCCACTTATTGATTGCACTTTGCCCTGCCTTGCTGTGTTGTTTTTCTAAGTCCTTCAGATATGTTGAATGTTAAGCCTCTAGTTCTCCCCTGCTATATATAGTCTGTCTCTTCAGTTCATCAATTATCTCCTTTCCTGTGCAGCTTTTTAATTCAATGAAATCCATTTTGATGATTCCTTTATCTCCAGAGGAAATGGAGTTATATTCCTGAAGTCACTTTCTATATTTACAACTAGAAGTATTTTCCTTATGTTTTCTTCTTTTGGCTTCAATGTTTCAGATCTTACATTAAGGTCCTGGGGCTGATTTAAGTACAGGGTGGGATATGGGGCTTTAGCGCTAATGTTCCATATCAATATACTATTTTCCCAGCATCAATGGTTGAGGGAACTTTTTTCTCATGAGTGTTTTTTATTCCTTAGTCAAAATTTACATATCTATGGCTGTGTAGGATAATTTATGGATCCTCTTCTCTAGTTCATGGGTCTACTGCTTGTTTTTATGCTGGTCCCATTTATTACTACAATGCTGAAGTATAACTTGAAATCGAATTTTGGGAACTTCCAATAACGTTCTTGGTACTCAGGACATCTTTGCCTATTGTAGGTCTTTTGTGTTTGCAAGCACATTTTAGGATACTGTTCTAGTTACATGAAAAATATCATTTAAATTTTGAAAGTGATCATAAAACCTTCTAGATATCTCGTTTTCATATGGCCATTTCCCCAGTACTAAATCTGTTGATCCAAGAACATGGAATGTCTTTTCATCTTCTAGTGTCTTCCTCAATTTCTCTCTCCAAAGTCCTGTTACTGTCATTGTAGAAGCCTTTCACTACCTTAGCAAGATATGATGACTAATCTCCCTGTCGGCTTAAGTGGAGTTAGAATAACCTAGGAGCTGCACTCATCAATATGTCTGTGTGAGTGATTTTAAAAAGGTTTGAGAATGGAAAACAAACCCAGAATGAGGTCTACATCATTCCATGGGATAGGGTCCAAGGCTGAATGAAAATGAGAAAGTGAGCTGAGCACACCATTCATCTCTCTGAGTTTTAACTGTAGACACATGTGACCAGCCACCTCACATTCCTGTGGCCATGTTTTCTCCATTATGAAGGAGTGTATCCAGCACTGGGAGCCAATATAAAACCTTCCTTCACAGACTTGATTTTGTCAATTATCTTTTAACTACAATGAGAAAAGTAATTAACACACAGGCTTGTTCCTAAATATTCTTTTTGCTGAGAGTGGGAATGCTTTCCTGATTTCTCAGCAGGTTGGTTAGTGAGGTGTGGAAAACCTATTATTTTTGTATGTATTCTGACTGTGTTGTGTGCCACTTGGCTGAATTTGTTTTTTAGATCTAAAAGTCTTCTAGTATAAATAAACCCAAGTAGCTACAGCTATCTGAATTACAACAAGTGTGTTCCTGGTCTTATTCTGGAACATGTTCAATACACCTCTGAAAATAGAGTTCATTCTGCAGCTGTAGGTGGAACACCCTGCAGCTGTGTCTCGTGGATCTGTGGCACGGTTTCACTCTTAGGCTCCTTCTGGTCAGTATTTGTCTGCATGATGCGTTTATGTGAGATATGGGTACTCATTTATTATATTGGAAACTATCTTCAACCAGGATTGTTTGACACTTCAAAATCACATGAAAGTTTCTGACATCTTTTTTAGCAACATTCTGTAAGTAAAATTATCAATTCCATTTCCTTAATTCAAGACTATTTCATTTCTTCTTACACAGTAAAAATATCTAGTTAGATAACTCTTCTATCTTGATGCCTTAGCAGATATAGATGGTCTCATCAATTAAAATAGATTATTGTTTTACACTGATTTCAAAGGTAGAGAGGATATTTAAGTAAAAGTTATTTTACGTTTCACAGAGTTTCTATTTCTTTGTTCACAGTATACAATTTGCCACTGAGACGCTCCATTTTGGTGATGTCTGTTACAATGCTTGCTGTAGAAAGGTGTTTACGTGTCATATTAGATTACCTTGAGACACAGAGGGGCATGGCTGACACGCTGGCTGTGCTCCTATTCGTCGGGTTTCTCTGTTAGCCACAGGTCTGATTCTGGCTGTTTCCATTCTTCTCCAAGCAGGGTGTTAAAACTGAAAGGCTTGAAATATTCTAGACGATGGCTAAAAGTAAAGAAAGGAAAAAACTGAAATGAACTATGCACTTGTGAAACCGTGGTCCTGTAAAGCTGTTGGTTTTGTCACACTGGTGATAGTACAACATTCTATTTTAAGAAATAACTAATAAAAAAAGAAAGAACAAATGTTAAATGTATTCTCTATGTACAATTTTCTCATTGAAGCTATCAAATACTCAGTTCTGAAAACATCCACACATATTTCAAAGCAGCCTTCTTCAGTTCTGCACACAGTTCCCTCACAGCTCAAGGGAAAAATAAATATCAGCTCTCAAAAAACTCAGTAAAGTGTCTGCTAAGGAAACATGAGGACCTGAATTTAATCCTCCCAGCACATGTAAAAATGCCTGGGTACACAACTGTAATCCCAGTGCAGTGAACGCAGAGACAGAATGAGACCCCGGCTCGCTGGCCAGCCAGCCTACCCTTGTTGGCAAGCTCCAAGCAGATGAGAGACCCTGTCTCAAATGAGATGGACAATCTTTCAGAAGAATGACACATGAAGGTATCTTATGGACTCTATTTGCATGTGCACATAGACACATGTACAAGCATGCACACACACAAAAAATCAATCTAACTCATTCCAGCTGTTAATCGATCATAAGCTCTTATATTCAAACTTTGATAAGTTCTGGTTCATATTTGAGAACAAATTTGTGCTCTTTCTTTGCCAAAGTAAAGGAGACTAACATACAAGAGTGATGATCTTGTTTTCTTTCCAGAAAACCCACTGCTATCCAAAAGTGTTCGCTGGTGGCTTAGTGAGCAAAGGCTTTCACCTGTGCTTCGGTAGAGTTCTGAGTTATAAGCAATCACTCTGCTATGCTTCCGTCTCAGCCAATGTGCAGTCATACTCCCCTGGCAGAAGCCAGAGGAGCACCTCATTTCATTATAATGACACTCAGTTTTTTATTCCTTTCTGCCCACATGGCCAGAATTAACCAGTTTACAGTTGGATCAATAAATCCCAGAGTAAGATGCTAAGAATCAACAATGAAGAAAGAGGCACAGAAAAAGAGAAAGAGCTGGTAGAGAGAATCAATACTAGGAGGAAAAGCACAAGTAGATATTTAAGTGTGTCAAAAAGAACATAGGCATCTGCTAGGAGCAATGAAGGGAGAAAGTAGTCAAGTAAAAGCATGAAACATTAAACATGAGAAGAAAGATGGTGTCATATTCTAAGGGGCAAACTTTGGTTCCTGCTATCTGTCTCTGAGGGGACTCAGTGTGGCCAGCACTGGTGAGTTAGGACATTTAGCAGAGCCTACCACAGGCATCCTAGTTGGGAACATCATTGTTGCTAGCCATCCCTGCCTTTTTGCCCTTAGTCATTTTATCCTAAGCAAGGATATCTTAAGGAACTAGTCCTTGCAGCAATGCATGAAGCATTTAGAAGGCTCACCATGGCTATATTGTTCTTAGACAAGAGCCTCAGATGCCAGGAGAAAAAACTCAAACTGGGCAAGTGTTGAAGGTTCCTTAGCTTAAACAAATATCTTCTGCCTCACAGGAGCCAGGACTTCTGACAACCACTCACAGGGCATAAACTCAAGAGTCCCACAGATAACATAACTGTTAAAGGGAGTCCCTAAGCTACACTGTCTCCATCATATATGTTTAATTCATTCAGAATTACCTAATCTAGATGTCATTTACCAATTAAGAAATCATTTTATCACAAGCAAGTTTGCCTAGAAACATAGCTGATTCTCTTTTTCTAATGAACCAACTAAAAGAATAGAGACATGACTACTGTAGAAGTTCTTTAGTAACAAAGAAAAATGTTTATAACCCCTCTATCTACACCACAGAACAGATCACCCTGGTTATTTTATCTAGGGAAGGGTCATAAATTAATTTGAAACCATATCAGTAATAGCTGATGTAGCACTCAATAATTAACTTTCTCATACAATTATGAAAGACTAAGTGCTTTGCTGACAGTAGTGAGATGGTCTATCCTGGTCAAAAGTTGAGGGTCATGATGGAAAAGTAGAGCTCTTATCATGTACTTAAATGTATGTCATCATCAAGCACCACGTGTTACTGCTGCTCTCACAAGAACTCATTTACCAAACTGTAGTTAGAACAAACCTCTGTTTGTTTTCTACTTACAAGTCAGGTTTTTGTCCTTGTTGTAGCTCATGCTGTGGCACAGGGTAAAGCGCTTCATAAACTCTCCTATCATTTGATCCATGGATTGCAAATGAGTTGAATTGTGTCACATTTGGTGGGAAATAAGTCCAAGGAAGATAAGCTTCACCTTCCCAATTAGTCTCTCCTTTGGACACTTTGAATGATAATGCAAGCTCTTTCTATTAGAAATACAAAAGGAAAGTTCAAACATACCATAGATGTACATGTTGTGCATTAAAATATTTTTATATGTTTATTTACTCACTTTCCAAACATTTCTTCTTCCAGAGAGTAAAAGAACTAAATGCTGTCCATGTCTGTTAAAATTAAGATTCCTCATGAGTGTTAGAGAAAAACATTACCTTTTTACTTTCTATTCTATCTGGAATATGTGTCTTTTAGCTAAATTTCCAAATAACTAAAATGTGCAATATAATATTGGATAATACAGGAAAAGCCAATATGTCACATTACTTAGAAATTGTGGCTTTGAAATTACTATTTCACAAACCACTGCTGCCAAATCATAATGTTTCACTGACTAGTGGCACTTGTCATATTCTTTACCCACTAGCAATCTCACTGCCCCTTCTTTTCATAGTCTTTAGATAGGAAATTACACAAAATACTTCATTTGCTTAGAAAACACAACGCATGAGAAAAGGAACACAGTGATAATCATAATACTTAGAGTTGACATAAAACCAGCTGCAAAACTAAAGCAGCCCAAGAAAGCTAGAGCTCATTTCCAGATCTTGATCTGACGGCTTAACCAAAGCTTCTGTCTGTAAGGACCTTTCCCGAGGCTCAGGAGGTAGGTGGGACGCATGAAGCACAGGCTGAGCAAAGCCAGTCGGCAAGGCCCAGACTAAGCTGCCGCTGTTCTTGCATACTGCCATCCTTGAAAGTCTGCCACCTGATTTCCAGCTGTCTACCATTTCTTCAGGCACCAACATCACATCTCCACAGACACAACATTCTCAAAAGGAATTCTAATGGGAATGAATAAGTGGGATTATCTGACTCAGTAAGACACAAAGGCTTGCCTGGACTTCCATGAAGTAAATGTTCTGCCTCTGGAAGCCCATCAAGCATTTCTCCCCAGATGGTCCTTCATGACCTTCTGAGGAAGGGTCTGCTCTAACAGAAGACACTCCTTTCCAGGTAACAATCCTCTCATTCATTTTACTGTTGTTTATGGAGCTTTGGGAGGTCAGAGGATGTGTAAAACTTGTTGTGAATTAAAAGTGTTCTTGCTGCTTTCCTAGCTGTTAATGAGCTAGTACAAAAATTGACTGCCTGAGGCAAAAAAAAAATGATTCTTGATTATTAACTTTCCTGATGTACACGAAATAAAACCACCCTGTGGATCTTAATTTTTTTAAATTCTATATTCAATGTATAAACCATGTAGTTTCTTAAGGAGAAAACTGTATTTTTCTATGTAGCCAATGTTAGATTGTTACTTCATGAAAATAAATTGATACTACCTCATAAGCAAAAACAACAAAGGCCAGTGAAATGGCCCAGCAGGTAGAGGAGCTTGCTACTAAGCCTGATGTCCTAGATTCAATTCCTTGAGCCCACATGTAGAAAGAGTGGATTTACTCCTGCAAAGTGTCCTCCATCTCCACATGTAAGCCATGGCACACATATGTACACAAATACATACATACATACATATATATATATATATATAAAACAAATGAATAAGAGCTTTTTAAAAATGAAAATCAAATAAAAAAGAAACCTATAGCTTAAATTTGAGAGTTTTATCAAATTCAAGTTCCTTGCTGTCTTTTAGTCAAATTAGAAATGTTTGTCTTAACTTTCTCAACTGTAAGGTGAAAGTTAGCACATAATAGTTAAAATTTTCCTACTTTTTATGAAAGCTTATAAGAACTAATCATAATCTTAAATAAAATACTTTGTCATGATAGTTGAAAGATAACATGAAAACATACCTAATTCTGGTTTAAAAAAATATCTGCAGGGTCCTAGGAGCCTTTTACTTTCCTGTCTGGGACTTTCTGTTGGCTACCCCCTCTGGCATCAATGAGAGGGGAGGTCCTTGGTCCTTTGAAGGCTTGATGCCCTAGCATAGGGGAATGCTAGGAAGTGGGGCAGGAGTTGGTGGGTGGGGGAACACCCATGTGGAGGCAGATGGGAGGGGGTAGGAGAAGAAACCAGGAAGGGGGATAACATTTGAAATGTAAATAAACAAAATAACCAATAAAATTTTTTAAAAAAATATATCTGCAAGCCTGGTTTGGTGAGCACCTTCAGTCCCAGCACTTGGGAAGCAGAGGTGGGTGATCTCTGTGCACTCCAGGCTAACCAGGGCTACAGAGTGAGACCCTGTCCCATAAAACAAAACAAAAAAGAATTGCAAATAACTGCACTTTCCATGTTAGAGTTAGCATAAAACGAAAAACAAACACCTAACATCTAACAGATAGGAAAAGTTTTATGTAGATTAACTGGGGCTCTCTCTTGTCAGTTTAAAAAGGAACAAAGGTTATTGGACACTGATATTGGGAAACATTTAAAGTGACATCTAAAATAAATAATAGTAATATACAGAGATATCTCATGTATCAAAAGCATGCTACAATTTAGATAACAGGTGAGCCTGTTTCTTTTTTTACAACTACTCAGGAATAAAAATTGGTCACTATATAAAGAAAGTTACCAAGTACTGAAGCTCAAAGAAATTTCAAGACAGCTGGGAATAGTGGCTCACACCTTTAATCTCCATGAGTTCCACACTGGTCAGAGCTATACAGTAAGAGCTTGTCTCAAAAACAAACAAACAAATAAACAAAAAATGCAAGAGTAATATTTTTAATGTGAGTCTTGGAAACTTTACGTATGGTTTAGATTATATTCTTAGCATTAAATGCAAAAATGGCATACTATGTGCTAGAAAGAATGTATGATAACTAAATGAATAAATACATGAATACACAATTTTATAATACACAAAGTTTAATCATTGAAGAACCTAAAAGGAAACATTTCTGTAAGGTAGTAATTGTATCTTTATGTCTCTTTTACATTGAAAATAAATGTTTTCATACTATATATTCTTATCAGTTTCCTCTCTATCTCCTGCCATACCCTCCCATGCTTCATCCATCTAACTTCATACCTTCTTTCTCTCTTTTCAGAAAACAAACAGGCAAATACAAAACTGGCTAGAATAAACATGCATGCATGCACACACACACACACACACACACACACACACATACACATACTAGGAAAAAACACAAGAAATACAACACACACATACATACACTCAAAGACACACATTCAAACAAAAATAAAAACACAAAACTAGAACCCAAAAGACCAGTAAGATTTTTTAAAAGCCCAAAAAGAAAATAAATGAATGAATGAATGAGTAAATGAATGAATGAATAAATAAATAAATATGTGGATATTAGCTATAAGTGTAATATATCCATACTACACTCTACAAACCTAAAGAAGCTAAACAGGAAGGAAGGCCCAAGAGAGTATGCTTGAATTTCACTGAGAAGAGGGAATAAAATAGTCATAGGAGGCAGATGGAAGGAGAGAACTAGGTGAGAGAGGGGATGGGAAGAGGAATGGGGGGCGGGGGGTCAGGATCAGGTGTGAGGAGAGACAGGAGAGGGGGCCAGAGGGCCAGGAGAATGAATGGAAGTCTGCAGCTGCCCAAGGTAAGACCCCTGGGGGTCGCGGAAATCTCTAGGAAGTGCCAGAGACCTGGGATAGGGGAGGCTCTCAAGAGTCAATTCAGGTGAACTTAAGATGCATAGTTGTGGGGATATGGAACATGAAGAGGCCACCTCCTGTAGCCAGGGAGGATCCCCAGCGGAGGGATAAGGACATCAACCCACCTACAGAAGTTTTGACACAAATTTGTCCTGTCTAAAAGAAATGCAGGGACAAAGATGGAGTAGAGACTGAGGGAATAGTTAACCAATAACTGGCCCAATTTGAGACCCATCCATGGGCAAGCACCAATCCCTAACACTACTAATGATGCTCTGTTATGCTTGTAGACAGGAATCTAGTATAACTGTCCTCTGAGGCTCCACCCAGCAGCTAATGGAAAGAGATGCTGAGACCCATAGCCAAACATTGGACAGAACTCAGGACTTTTATGGAAGAGTTGGGGGAAGACCCTGAAGATGGTAGGAATTACACAGGAAGACCAACAGAGTCAATTAACCTGGACCCTTAAGACAGTCTCAATGACTGAGCCACCAACCAAATAACATACATGGACTAGACCAAGGCCGTGGCACACACACACACACACACACACATATATATATCAGACATGCAGCTCAGTCTCCATGTGGGTCTCCTAATAACTGGAGTGGCAACCGTCCCTAAAACTGTTGCTTGTTTGTGGAACTCATTCCCAAACTGGGCTGCCTGTCTGTTGTTCTCAGTGGAAGAAGATGCATCTAAACCCGCAGAGAGGAGAAGGGGAGGGGGAACATGGGTGGGACTCTGTGAGGGGAGAACTGGGAGGGGAGAGCAGCAATTGAGATAAAAAGTAAATAAATTAATGAATAAAAAAAAGCCCCAAAGAGAAAATAAGGAAGTAAATAGGTAAATAAATATCTTCCAAAATAACATTGAATTTATTTTGTATCAGCCATGTATTGCTGGGTATGGGGCCTGCCCTTAAGTGTGGTTTGTATACCCAGTGGTGTTCTACTGAAGAAAACTATTTCTACTTTGCAAGTGGTTGTGAATTAGAGATACTGTCTTGGTTAGGGATGGGAGATATCCCTTTACTTATAAATAGTTAACATATTGATAGTGCAAATATAAAAAGTAATGATTTGTTTATAATAATTTTTTCACTTTGTAAAAACTTCATTACTACAAAATCATTTATAACAATAAATCAAAAATCACATCAATTTAATATACTCAAACATGTAGGATATACATATATATATGTACACATATATTCTAAACAAATTTTAAATGTACACATTATACAAGACAATAGAGATTTAAAATTGACTCCAGTTAATATGATCTCTACTTAGCTGAAGTTAGAAAGCTTTACTACAACCATACAATTTATAACTAGAAAATAGATGTGTTCAAATCATGTAATAATTATTAAGAAAAACAGTTTATACTTACGGACAAAGTTCGACTTCTAAATACTGCTCAGTTGTATCATTCAAAAAAAATGCTTCCACAACTTATGAAAACAGACAAGACATAGGAAATTTCATTTTGAATAAGCAGTAAATAATTTATCCCTTGAGAATAAAAAGTGACTAAGTTTTGTAAATCATCATACTATACACATTAGGAAACTGAGCAAAATAAATACTTAGAGTCTAGAAGAAAAGCATAGGAAATTAGTTGACCTTTATTTCTCCCATAGAAGTCTATCATGAATTAAAAGATAATATAAAGCCTAGTGATGGTGAGGCCACAGGGAAATCAACATTTCTTCAGAGAAGGAGGACTCTGGGCCAGTTACTTTCATCTTGGAATTTATCCCAAGTACACAAATTAGACACTAGAAAAAGAAATTACATGGAATTCTACCCATCAGAATATGACTCAAAAAATTAGAAATGATGATGTAAACATCTATCTCTTATCTAAAAATATCTCCTGTACATAAAGAAATCACCTATTATTCATCAAAACTGATGAAGTTACATAAAGCATACATTTCATGTAAAAGAACACAATGGTGCTGCTAAAATCAAAGACAGTAAAATATGTATTGGCATGACAAGACTTCCATGATATTTACAGGTTATTTATAGAGCAGTAACTAAATGTATGAGCCATGAACCAAACGTATGTGAGATTTAAATATGTGTATGTTATGCATGTGTGTGTCAGGGGCTACCTGTCTACAACATGGACACAACAAATAAAAAGAGTGGTGAGGCTTGTGTGGTGCTCATGTGCTTGCCACCAAGTCTACGGTCACCATGCCTGATGGCCACCAAGTCCGATGGCCTGTGTGAAAGCCCCAGAATCCCCATAGTGGGGAGATAACCCATTCCCCCAAGTTGTTCCCTTACCGCCACAAGCATGAAAATGTTTTTTCAAACTATTTTTAAAAAACTAATCTTAAAAATACTGGTTATTTATAATTGGTGGTCTTTTTTATTACAACTTCAGGAATTTTCTGAGCATTAGTAGCTTTGAAAATTAGTTAATTGTGAAATGTAGTGCATTTTTCTTATAAGTAATTACAACACCATAAAACATACAAAGTGAAAACCCAAGTCTTTTTCTTTCTACTTTGGTCTAAAACTTGCCAGATCTTGTCTAGACTTCTACAAATATTTTTTAAAAATGAATATGAAATTATATTTGAGTATAATTTGCTTTTTGCATTAAAGAAAACCTTAGCTGAAGAGTAAATTTAAATTTTCATTTAGAGAGGTAGACAGTTCATTCAGGCTTCAAGGTGAAAAAAAAAATGGACTTAGAAAAAAAATTTACTTGGAAGAAGGCCTCTGTGCTAATCAAGTAAATAAAAATCCAAATATCCTGAGTGGGAGATCTTGAGGAAAATTCTTAACTTCTATGTAATGTAATATTTGATATCTACGGGGATGGCATCACGAACACTCTCTCAGAAGGAACCCTGCACCTTGATAAGGATATAGTACAAGAAGGTCAGAGAACAAACCTGAAACCACTTAATTTCCTGGTATGTCTTTTGGCCTTAATTTGATAAGTGAGATTACCTGACAGCAGAAAGTAAATATTAAATCTCACACTGACAGTATTTCCCCAGTAAGTGGTATACTCTAAAATCCCTACACAGGAGGCTTTTACGGTAAAGATGGCAATTTAAAGATTCTTAAAGGACAAAATGGGGAATATGAACTTTTTTATAGCAGATGACGTACATAAAGAAAGGAAATGTGTCAGCAACATAAACATCTGTATTTGGGCCTGCCATTTTTCTCTGTTCTGCTTGTATATTGGAGCCCCATGGGTAATGGGCACAAAGTCAGAATGATGGATGGTTAGGCAAGATCAGAAACTGCGTCAGTGGTTCAGAAGCGTATTACTTCCTAACAGCAAGATAAAATAATAGTTCTCTGAGAGGTTATTAGAAAAAGATTTATGTTTGTAATAAAACACAATACTTCTACTTACCTTCATAATTCCACAGTTCACTGAAAGGCTTTCCTGGTTCTCCGAGAGGGGCTGGAGGATCATTGAATAATGGAGCACTAACCTCCATCTTCACTCCCTGGTCACACAGATTCAGCCTGACACAAACTGGCTCATGCCTCACTAGAAAGCCGTCCCAAGTGTATTCAATTTTAAAATCCATCTAAAAGAAAATTTAAACAAATTTGTTAACAACATAGAACAGTTCCCTCTCCTTGACAATGAAATAAAAATTGAAACAGGAGACTGCAAGTTCACACAAGTAAGCACAAGATCCTAGGAGTCACAAGGCTATCTGGGCCATAGAAAATTATGAACTCTGAATTCTACTCCAAAGTACAATTGGAGCCTAAAAACTTCATGACTTTAGTCTGGATGTAACTTTGTTTTTTTGTGTATGCAAAAATCATTGTAAACTCCACTGCAGAAATTGTAAATATACTTAACTATATGAGTTTATGTTTTTCCATATTTAGCCAAGATTTAATCCTTTGTGTAAAAATAAATGTATCCATCTCATTAGTACACAAATTTGTTTTGTTTCTGACAAATGGTAACATAACATTATATATATGTGTATATGTATGTATATATATGTAAATAAATACATATATAAATTCATTATCAGTAGGTATATTTCCATCTTTCTTCACATTTATTAATTGTATGAAATGACACACTCTTATGACATTTCATACATATATATAATATACTCTGATCATCTTCAATCCCTTATTACTATATCATGTTCATGTTCCCCCAATGTTCCCCTCCTTCTACTTTCACATACTATCTCTATTATTTTCTTTTTAATAATTGACATATTTCATGCATACATATAAATACATAAATACAGCATGCTGAGTCCATGCAGTGCTGTTCATATACTCATACACATTTTAAGGGCTGACTATTGGTACTGGATAACCAACCAACTGGAGGCTTATGTGGGGCAGTGCGGGGCAGTGGTCTGCTCAGGTAACTTAAGCTCAGTAGAGTATTTGGCTTTGAGCCCTAGAGCCCCAGCGGGCAATTTCTGCTTGCAGGAGGCAGAAGGAGCTTGGCCATAACTCCTGAGTCTTTGGTTCCTGTTTGAGTCAAACCCCTCACAGCTGCCCCTGCAGGAGATGTGTGCTCTATCAGGCAGACAGTGCCCCAAGCTCCCAGCATTCTAGCTGGACTCACTCTATCCCCAGTCATCTGACCACAAGCCAGACATGCCACACCCCATACAATATAAGGGGTGGTTTGCCCCCTCCTCTCTCACTCCCTCATTCTCTTGCTCTTTTGTCCCTTGTCTCTGCTCTCTCCTCTTACTCTCTCTATCCTCGATTTCCTGCTCTTTGTTCTCTTCTCTTGCTCTCTCTCTTGCTCCTCCCACTTTCTTCCTTTCCTTTCTCTCTTTCTCTCTCTTTCTCTCTCTCTCTCTCTTTCTCCCTCCTTCTTTTCTGTTCTCCTTCCTCTCCTTTCCTTCTCTCTACTTGACCGGCCTATTTTCTTCTTCTTACAATAAAACATCTCATTTATACATTGCCTCCTTCTTAAGTAAAGCACCGCATAGCCACAGGTCACCACCAGGGAGAGAGAGAGCGATCGGCCTCAGCCCAGGCCCTGCTTTTGGTACAACTGGCTTATACCATACAATTAAATCTCCTCTCAACTCCCTTAGTCAATTTCTGAGACTTGCCTGGCCTTAGTTTCTTTCAGTTGCTTTGCACAAAGGCTGATAAAATAGAGACATCTAAATTGTCTATGGCCTTCCTCACCTGGAGTAACCCTCCATGCCATTCTCGATAACTGTTACACTGTTCCACTTTGATTCACACAATTTATACTGCATGACATATATAGAAGAATTTCAGGTCTGTGAGATATGGCTAGAATACAGACATGCCCTAGTATACACATTTAATGCCTAACAATGTAGGAAAAGTTCAACTGAAGAAGGAAGCAGCCATGTTGGAAAGTGATGATTAATTGAGGGGCAGACAAAGTAGCAAATCAGAGAAAGACTTGAAAGAGTGAGTCAGAGATAGGATTCATCCATCCAACTATCACGAGAACAAACAGAAAGAGAGGTAACTTAACACACACACATACACACATACCCCCCCCACACACACACACATATAGACACAAAGAGGAAGGGGCGGGGAGAGAAGGGGCAGTTTTATGGGTCAGTTTTACAGAGATAGGTTGCAGATGAAGACAGAACAAGCCAGAGAATGAGACAGAGCCAGAAGATTAGAACAGATTGCCAGAGTTAGTTTGAGGCCAAGCAGAGCAATTCAGTGAGAAGCCAAGAGAATAGTTTGAACCAATCAGCTTAGAGAGGAGTTTGGATCCAGAACAGCTGAGTTGAACCAGCCAGCCAGAGTTCAGAAAGAACTAGAAAGGTTGACCTTATTCAGAAGTAAGCCTTTGAGATGACAATTACATCTGTCAAATAAAAGTTACTTTTATAGACATATGTATTTATTATCTCTCAGCCTAAGCTAGAATGCTTGAACAAGGAGCTATTTATACGTCAAGTGAATACCATTCTAATGTCTACAACTAAAATCCTGAGTGTACGGTTTTAAACAGAAGAGACCTACTGTGTCAGAAGCTTCAATGTCTTGTTAAAAGCTATGTATTAATATAATGATACACCTAAATCACAACTTCTTCTAAGGGTTCAGGAACATTAAGGAAGAAGGGAAGAAAGATTGCAGGAGTCAGAGATCATGAAGAACAGGAGCAAAAGAGTGTTCTGGACATGACAGGACTGCTGTACTCATGAACTCATAGTAGCTGTGGCTGTGTGCACATGGCCTGTATAAAATCAGTCCAGACAACATTTCAGCACAAAGGAGAAAGGGACTCAAATGTTTCCGACCCCTAGCTAAGGAGCAATTGACAGTTGATGGCTTCTGGGGAAAGGAGAGTTAGTTTTCTTTAAGAGTGTGGCCCCTAATTCGTCAACTTAGATACAAGGGATGGTCCCAGCACAACTGGATGCAGTAATTATTTGAAAACAACCAAACAAAAGACATGAATCGAGGAGAGGGCAAAGATTAAGGAGTGGGTCTGGGAAGAGTTAGGGGAGAAGTATGAGCAAATTCATTGTATGCATATATGAAACTCTGAAAGAATAAAAATATATTATGTACTATAGACATACATATATGCAAATGCTATATATTACATTGTAGATGTTCATTATATATAATGTGTGTATGTAAATACATAAACAGACTTTAATGTATACATGCTCATATGGAAATGGCTTCAAGTGTGGGTATAGTATAACATTCAGAAAGGAGTCTAAGGACAAGTAATACCAAGTGATGAGGAAAGACAGTGTAGAACAAAAGGACACAAGTCATGAAGAGGACAGAAGCTAATTGCTTTTCTAGCCTCAACTCTGTCAAAGGAGTTTTTTGGGGGAGGAGGAGGTTGTTTTGTTTGTTGTTTTATGGTGGGGAAGTGCTTAAAACTGTAATTGACAATGAAAGGATCTCGCTGAATGAAGATCTGTGGCTTCAGAGAGGCCACTTGGAGTGTATAAAGGTACCACACAGCAATGCAGACAGTTTGGGAGCGCATGACTGTTTGAAAGGCTGCCTTAACTTACTTATGTATTTTATTTGTGAGCTCATTACAATAAAAATTATAAACGAATAAGGTGAAAATATTTTAAAGTCCAACCTCTTAAAGTTAGACCTCGTGAACCATCAGAATCAGAATTAATACTTCCAAGGAGATCACTACCTTACTGCACAGTTTTACTAGCTTTCTTAAAACAAGGATGTTAATCTGAAGTTTTCACTTTTAGCTTATTTTCTTCAACTTATACTTTAAAAAGTTAAAACTTCAATTGTTTTAATTTCTACACAAGGAAATCAAAAGAGAAGCACACTTCTGGAGCATGTTAAGGAATATTTTTTCAACAAAATGATTTTTAAAGAAAATTTCCAAGATCCTTCATTTACAAAAAAAATAAAAATCTTATTTATTTATTTATTTATTTACTTACTTACTTATTTTACAGTACATACTGCTTTTTAGTTTGCATGTGGCACTGCACCACACATTTCTAAAAGAAAAGAAGGAAGGAGGAAGTAAAGTTAGGAGAACCTGCCAGGTGGATGCAGCAGAACTGGCAAATGCTTGCAGTCCAAGTAAAGACAGACTTTGAAGAAAAGCTCAAAGGACATACCGATAAAACACAGACCTGGAAGCTCTTCTTAGTTTGGTGCTAGCGGTGGTCTTTGGCACAGGTCTGAGCAGTGGGCTCCTTCTTAGGCTCTGCCCAGTTGCTCCTGTGTTCTAGTGGGAGGGACCAGGAATTCTGAAACAGACAAGCCTGATTTTTCAGTGAAAATGTTGAGAGGACACACAAAGGAACATCTGAAGGCTTTTAATCATACTTTTTGAGTTCTGGGTGTTTATTTCTTTTTATTTCTTTTTAAGACAGAAGGCTAATTCAGCAACACAAGCATTATAAAACCATTTGAAAATGAACTGTAAATCACAGAGATTATAATAAAATATGTAAAATAACTATTCATTTATTACAATTAGAGGCTAACTATAAACATTAAAACATTCGGCATAATTTATATCGCATGGTAATTAAAGGTTGTGATATTGAAACCATACTTTCTGTGCTCAAATCCTTGCTGTGATGAACTAGCTTTCAAACTCCCTGACTTAAATTCCTACTTCATATATTCTGAGGGTTTGCTAGACAGGAGCCTAGCATGTTTAGTGTCAATACTAGATGTTTAGTGTCAATTTATTAAAATTACTAGTGAAACCTGCAATTAGCTCTCAATGTATGAAACTTCAAGTGGTTTGTGCTTTTTTTGACTATGACCATATAAAACCAAGCACTTCAAGTGCAAACTTAAAAGTTCTACTTCTCTACTCAGCTTAGACAAAGCCATTGATAATTTTAATGCAGAAGTCACACTTTGCTTTCTCCACACTAATATATCCTATCAATGCTGACTGTAAATATTAAATTTATAGCTACTTATTCAATGCCAGCTTACAGCACAATGTAAGGGTTCAAATGTAGGAAAGTCTCTTTGAGTCAATAAAAAAAGTTCATCATAAAGTATCCTATACTGAACTTTAAAAAGAAGTGGATCTTGCTCAATCAGTGTGTTTTTCTGTTAAGTTTATGGCCACTAAAAACCAGACCAGGTTGAATCTTCACTGAGTCAAAGCTAAATTAACCCTTTGCAGGGCTAGTACCAACACATGCATATTTAACAGCATCTCTTTTTAGAGGAATGAGGCTACCACTGTTTATGCTGTTTTATGAGTACAAAACGTCTTAAATGGTTAAACAGAAAGGCCAACGTCACCCAGGGCATACCGCCTTTTGTTTTGTTTTGTTTTTGTGGGTGTCCATGTGAGGGAGTGTGTCTATATCTGTGTACAGACTGAAGTTGAGGCAGTTTATCAATGGGATGTCATTCTCAAATGTTGTTCACCTTTTTTTTTAAACTAAGTTTATTTTCACCAGATATTTTCAAACAGAAAAAAAAGATCTTATTAACATGCCTGATCTTACTTTTTGAGACATTGGCTCACTGACTCTGGAGTCACTTTCCAATTTGTCTAGGCTGCTGGATAGAGAGCACCCTTTTCCCCTCGGCCTGTCTGCTCCTCTCCAGCGCTAGTATTAAAGGCACATGGGGATCTGCCTGGCTTTTTATGTGGGTGCTGGGGAATTTCAGGCAAGTACTTCATAACCTAGCTAACTCGGGCCCTGGGTATATTTAAAGAAGCTTTATTTCAATGCATAAAAATATAATCAATTAAAAGGCTCTAAAGCCAGTGATAAACTTCAAGTGAGCATTTTTTATTGCTAATGTCTTTTTTCCCCAATATTTTGTGTATGTTTTATGTTTTAAGCTTCACAACTCAAATGCTCATAACATTACTTCCTAAAACTGTGAATGGTAGTTTATGCCCCAGTACAAATTTTATTTTATTTTTGCAAATTTTTATCTTTCCTTAAATCCGAAGATACATCTCTGAAATACCTACTAGATTTTCAGGCTATCCTAGATCCTGACCAGGTGCCTTCTTGAAGCCACGGGGTTAAATACTGGAAACAGCTCTCTTTTCTAGGCACAAGAGAGTCACCAGTTTCAGACCTAGAAGCGACAGCTCTAAACTGGGGGACTCGAGTCACCTCAGCCATCCCTGCACAGACGCCCACAGACTCTTAGTGTCTGTGAAACCAAGACTGGGGGGGCAGGCAATGAAAATCCCTATCTAGTGCCTGCTCCTATCACAGTTTTCTTACAAAAATAAAATTAAATTAAAAATGCGCCACACTACCTCAGACAGACACTCGCTGCGCCACTGCGGAAGGCGCCAAGCAACCCACGCAGCCCCCAGCGCGGCCTCAGGGACCCACCCACCGCCTGACAGATAGCCAATCATCTGCCGGCGCCTGAGACAGCGCGATGACGCACTCCGACGCACGCGTGATGACGAAAGCGGCGTCACCGTCTCTAAGGAACGGTCCGGGGCACCGCTTTCAAAGTCGCAGGGCGGGCCGAGTGGAGTCCGCGGCCGCCCGTGCGTCCCCCGCGGTCCTGGCGTCGCCCCTCGGCCCGCGGGGACGCAGCCGCCGCCGCCGCCGGGCCAGGCGCGTCCCAGGGTCATCCTCCCGCGTGGACTGACGGGAACTCGGCGCCCCCCGGCCGCGCGCCGCCCCGCGGCCCTTTTCGTCCGTCCGGGTCCGGCCGAGCGCGGGACGCAGTCTCAGGCGAGTCGCCTGGGTTCGGCCGAGCGGCGAGCCGCCGGGCTGCACCACCGCGTGAGTGGGATGCTGATGCCTGCGCGCCAGGGCTCGGCTGCCCCTGCCACCCCGTAGCTTTTTGTTTGCCCTCACAGCGGGAGGCTGGTTTTTTTTAAATTTGTTTGTTTAAGAAATACCTTCTTTCCCCCCTGCGAGGAATCGATAAAGGTGACGAAAACTCCAAACTAAAAGGTCGAAATGGCCACAGAAATCGACTTACTGAGAGACCAAAGTAAGCGCGCTCTATTCCCTGATGGAAAATTCATCTGTAAGGTGCAATGTCGCTATCTTTGACCTACTATTAATGTGTTGTGAAAATGCCGATCGGGTCCCAGAGTGAAAATGTTAAAAACTTAAAAAGAAGTCCTCTGCACAAAATGCGTACATGAGACTATGTATGTACTTAACAAAGCAGAACCGCTAGTAAATACTTGTAGAATATTCCTTAAGCGTGCATAGGAGTCGGCTGAGCACGAAGTAGATTTGTAATGCGTCTCTTGTGCTCGAAGAAACTCGAGGGCTGGTGGCCAGGAAGAGTTTCCAAGCCTGCAGCTTAGAACCTTCAAGCATTGCTCTGGTCATTAGTTTAAAAGATATTTGTTGACCTATGTTTCATTGCGTGCCAGGTGCTATATGTCTAGCTGATGTAAGGGTGAGATGGAGAGGTTCTTGTTCTCCAAGCATGTAATTGGCGGAAGGAGATATATAATACCAGAAATACACTGAAACAGCACCAGCTGCTGACTCGTTTGCATCAGATACCAAGTAGTTGATGGAATCATTGAGCAAACATTGAAATATAAAGAATAGCATCTACTAACATGGAGCAAATATTGACTATTTTGCAGTTATTGAACTATGGCCAGAGGAGATGCCATTTGGACAGAAACTTGACATAGCAATATGTGTTTACTGATAAGAAAGGTTTAGGTGTCCAGATTATTTGCAACATTGAAGGAATTGATAGTATGCTTTGTTTAAAAACAGGACAGTTGCCTTGAACACTACATAGAGGTTTATAGAGGTCAGTTCGTTAGCTACAGGCATAATCATATGTAAGAAGTGATCTAAGGAGGATGTAGAGATTGAAGGCTGAGAGATTTGAAAGAAAGAGGAAGAGAGCAATTCTAGTATTTTCTGGAGCAACAGGGAAGGCTGGGGAAACATGCTGAACTCCATATTGAGGTCATAGACCAGAAGTTAAGGACATACTCTCTAGATTTGTTTCTGTACATATATTGCCTAGCTCTCACACTTCACAAGTTTGATCTTGGGCAAAATTCTCAGCTTCTCTGTGCCTCTGGTTAGTACATGTTAAATGCTCTGCTCCACCCCACCCCACACAATCTATAGTGTTGTAGAATATATGCATTCATTTATATGTGTATGTGTGTCATTGACATTTCAACAATAGCATTATTTCTTAAGAAAACGAGTAGGAGAAACGTCCCTCACGTATAAAGATGAATGACTGGCCACAATCTGAGTGATCTGTGTGAATGAGTTTTGCTTGGTAGAGAGATACCTGAATTTTAGAAGATGAGTTTTAAAAGAATAAAGCAACCATAATTCTTAAATAAAAATTGAATCCCAAATATGAGCAAAGCCAAGTAAGAGAATTTATTTTTACTGAAACTGAATTGTAAGTCAGTAAAACACAAGCAGAGTGGAAGAAGAGATTCCCAAATAGAAGCAGCAGAACCTCAGGGGCTTGAAATTTGTATATTCAGGAAATGGAAGCATGGAATTTTAAAGTTTGTATGAAGAAATAATGAATCTGTAAGCTTTTTCTGTTTACAAGACCTTGTATGCTAAAGATGGAGGTTGTTCCACTAGCCATACCACCTACCACTGTTGAGATAAAGATGACTGTCCATCTTTCCATTTGCCTGTCATTCTCTACATTGTTTGTTTGTTTGATTGATTTTTTTTTCTTTTTTTTTTTGGTTTTTCCAAGACAGGGTTACTCTGTGTAGCTCTGAAGACCAGGCTGTCCTCGAACTCAGAAATCCGACTGCCTCTGCCTCCCAAGTGCTGGGATTAAAGGCATGCGCCACCACCGCCCAGCGTTTGACTGATTTTTTTAAGGCATTGTTTCTCAGTGTAAAAGTTCTGAGTGTTCTAGAATTGTATTCTTAGACCAAGCTGGCCTTGAACTCTGCTCCCTCTGCCTCAAGAATGTTGAGACTAAAGGCATGTGCCACCAGCCTTCTACATTGACTTCTGTTGATGGTAATTTCTTCTCACTGGCTACATTTGATTTTTGTCTTTTTGGTTTTTGTTTGTTTTGTTTTGAGAAGACCTGGCCTTAGATTCTCTGTGTAGCCTAGGTTAGCTTCAATCTCATAACATAAAATAAAGTAAATTTTAACATTTTCAAAAGTCCATAAGAATCTGTCTTTATGTCTTCAGGGTACAGGAGAATTTCCTTTGTAGGTTTGACTTTTATTAAAAGAAAATGATATGTTAATAAACGAGTATTGCATGATACTGCCAGTGTCTCCAACATTTACAGAAGCAACTGGTTAATACATTTGCATATTTATGTGTGTTTGTTTATAACATAAATTTAAAAGAAAACAAATAATCATCATGGCAAAGTGAAACATTCTTGAACTACATACAGTTCAAGTCCAGAAGTGGGAATGGCTAGAACCTCAAAAAACTTATAATCCCTCCCTCTTCCTCAAAGATAGATAATCACTATCTTTAATTTTATACCTTAATTTAATTTTTTCAATATTTTAGTTTTAAAAAGTAAGATTGTGAACCATTTATTCTTCTGTGCTTCATCATTTATGACATTTTGAAAATGTATCCCTATCAGATATAGATAGAATTAGTTCATTTTAATTGCTATACACACTTGGCAGTTTTTAAATTAATCACATATCTATTTTTATGATGGATTGTTAGTCCCAGCTAGTAGATCACTGTTACTTCTTTTGGTCATGGTTCTTATTCCTGGCTAGTTGATTGTAGTGCCAAGAATTGTGTTCACCTTTAATTGTAGTTTGGTGATTTTAAACTCCCATCAGCAATGTATAGGAGTTCAGCTTGTTCTCCAGTTAGTTCTCTTGGTAGCAGGCTTGTGTGCTTCTGGAGGCCAGAGGAGGATGCCTCTGATGGTGTCCTCAGGCTTTAGGCATTGTTTCCTTAACTTTCCTTCTTTCTTTTTCCTTTTGTCCTTTCTTTCTCTTTCCTTTTCTTCTCTTTATCCTTTTCTTCCTTCCCTTTCCCACCCCTCCCTTCTCTTTTCCCCTTCCTTTCTCCTTCCTTCCTTCCTTGAAACAGATCCTCTAACTAGACTAGAATTTGCCAAATAGCCTAAGTTGATTGGCTAGGAAACCCCAAGGACCCCCCACCCCCTCCACCTCCCCAACACTGAAATTAACAAGGTTGCTTCACCATAGACTGCTTTTCTTATGTGGACTCTGGGAATTGAATTCAAGACTTGAAGCCTAAAAAGTAAGAACTTTACCAACTGAGCCCTCTCCCCAACCAGGCCGTATTTTCACCAGTATTGAATTTAAATTTGTAATCATTTTAATTTATCCTTTCCCTGATGTCTACTGAGCATGAGCTTCTTTTCTGTTAATTGGCCTCATAAGAATACTTTTTTTTTCTTTTTTCTTACTTGCTGAGCCATCTCGCCAGCCCTGTAAGAATACTTTTTTTATACTGAACCATTTTCTTTCTGTTTCTCAACTGATTCAAAGTTGTTTGTTTTAGATACACTATCATTGACAATTACAGTTCTTGGAAATTTTTTTTATGGTTTGTGTTTTTACTTTCTTATGGTTTTGTTTTATTTGTATGAACATAAGTTTTTAATTATAATGTCCATTTTGTTGGTATTTACTTTAAATGTCATTTTAATTGCTTTCATATTTGCTGTGATATGACACCATGACCAAGGCAGCTTAGAGAAGAAATGGTATATGGGAGTTTATGGTTTCAGGTTATAACCATCATCGTGAGGAATGTGACAGCAAACAGGCAGGCAAGCAGGCATGGTACAGGAGTAGTAGCTGAGAGTGCACATCTTTATCTACAAGCAGGAGACACAGAGAGCTAACTAGATTGACTCTGGCTTTGGAAACCTCAGAGCCCACCCTACTGACACCTCCTCCAACAGAGCTGCACCTCTTAATCCTTCCCCAACAGTGAGCCGGTGGGGCCATTTTCATTTACACTACCAAAAATGTTTACTTCTTTTTGTGATTTAATTTTAAAAGTCTTATTCTATCCTAAGGTTATAGAAGTATTTCTTGATTCTCTAATGCAAATTTACTATTTTATATTTATGTCTCCAGTTCACTTGGAAATGATTTTTGTGAATGATATTCAATTATTTTTCCTTAGTTATCTGCTTGACCTAGATCCACAAATAAAAAGATTACTCTTTCTAGATCTACCCCTACAGTTCTGGAGTGCCCCTTCAATCATCACTTATTGACATGTATATGTTAAGTATGTATTATATTTCTAAATTCTAAGTACCTTTTAATTGACAAATTTTGTTTAGTCCTAATATGGTTTGACTTGGAAATGCTTCTCAAAGGCCATATGATAAAAGTTTAGTCTTATTTAATGATGCTGCTATTGAGAAGTGGTGGAAATTCTAGGAGGCAGGGTCTAATGGGAGGAGGTAGATGCCATGAATTACCATAAGAAGGTTATATTTTGTTCCTAACCACTGGCAGCCTTTCTCTCTGCTTCCTGACTACCACTGATAACTCTACTACACCCCATCCCTGCTTGATCACTCTCTATATCCCAATCCCTGCTAGGATATGTGATGTTCTGTTTTACCCCAGGCCTATAATGATTGAGCCAAGCACCACAAGTCAAATAAACGTTTCTCTGTCAAGGTATGTTCCTGGGAATGTTATCATAAGAGTAGAACACTGACATTTTCCTTTATCACTATCATGCTATGTAAATTATAGCCTTATAATGTATGCTGTTATCTGATAGAGCTACCTTGAGCCTCTTGTTCTTTTTGTAAAATTGTCTTTGTTCTTATTTCATTTCCTTTTAGGATCAGTCTTTCAGTTTCTATAACAATATTTTTAAGTATAGATTGGAATTTCATTAGATATGTAGACCATTATAGGGAAAACTGACTTTAGGAGACAGACTTCTTTATTCTATGGTCTCTTTTTCCTTCCTTAGGTCTTGTATTTCTTCTGATTAATTTATCAAATACAAAGTATTTTCGTATAGGAATTTTATATTCCTTTTATTTTATTTTGATGATACTAGAAATTACTTTTGTTATGTAAAAATCTTGTGTTATCAATATATACAGATGTGATTAATTTTTGCATTTTGGCTTTGTAACTAATAACTATTAAATTTAATTGCTGATTTTAAGAGTATGTGTTCTTTGGAGTAGTTAACACACATGTAGATGAGTTTGTTCTTTCTTTGAACCTTTATACTCTTGTGTAGTTAACTGCTCCAGTGCCACATTAACTTGGACTTCATTAGAATGTAATATAAATGTCATGAGAATGTGTTCTTGTGTTAACCACAAGGAAAAGATTTTTAACATTTTTCACATTAGGTGTAAAGTTTACAGTGTTTTTGTTGTGTTGTTGTTGTTTTGCTTTTTGTAAGCATCCATTTTATTAAGTAAGGTCCTTCAAGTTGTATTTGTTATTCATATATTTTGAATTTCATCAAATGTTTGTTAAGAATAAAATATGAAATGACTATACTTTTAATCCCCTTGTTTGTGAGTTTATTTACTAGGTTCATTTCAATGATTTCCTTCATGTGACTTCTTTGAGTTTATATTACTGTTCTTCTTCTAACTTTTTGTAATGCATTTGATTCTTCAGCCCTTTTTTTTTCTTTTTTCTTTTCTTTTTTAAGATTTATTTATTTATTTATTTCATATATGTGAGTACACTGTAGCTGTCTTCAGACACACCAGAAAAGGGCATCGGATCCCATTACAGATGGTTGTGAGCCACCATGTGATTGCTGGGAACTGAACTCAGGATCTCTAGAAGAGCAGTCAGTGCTCTTAACCACTGAGCTCTCTCTCTAGCCCCCACCCTTTTTCCTAATATAAAGTGAGCATACTTAATTTGAAAATCCAAATTCCAAAATACTCTAAAATCTGAAGCTTTTGAGTGCTGACATGATTGCAGACTTTTGTGGTAATTTGAATCTAGTATATCAAGATTTAAAATACTCAACAAAAGTCTATATAATATTTTAAAAATATGAAAAATTCCTAAATTTGAAAAACAAAGTATTCAATTTAATTCTAAATTAAAGCTATAAAGCTTTTCTACTATTAAGTTATGATACATCACATTTAAACTATTGTTCTGTTCAAAATACCTATATATTTTGCAATTTTTCCTGAGACTCAACGGTTATATAAAAGCAAGTTTTTTGATTTTTTTCAATTTTCGTATATTTTGAGTCTCTTCCTATTAAACACTTTCTGTTTTGGTTACTGACTCTAGTTAGTATTCTTATCAAAACAGAGGGTTTTTGTTTTGTTTTGTTTTGTCTTGTTTATTTCTTTGAAAGTTGTTGAGCTTTGTTTTGTTCCTGTAAATCTTGAAAGATTGAGTATTTGTTAGGTAATAACTTATGTATGTTTTTATTTTTAAAATTTTCTGTAATTCAAAAAATATATATGTATGGGTGGGTGTCTTGCCAGCATGAATGTTTATGCATCACATGCTAATGGATACCAAAAGGGAATGTTGGATTCCCTGAGACTGGTAATGCAGTTGTGAGCTACCATGTGAGTGCTGTGATTAGCTAGTGTTGTATCTGCTGAGCCATTTCTCGTGTGTGTGTGTGTGTCTGTGTGTGTCTGTGTGTGTCTGTGTGCACATACGCGACTACATACCTTAGAGTACATGCAGAAGCCAAAGTTCAACATAAGGGTGTGGTTCAGTCCTTCTACTGTGTTAGTTCTAGAGATTGAACTCCTGTCCTGGGGCATGATAGGTACCTTTATATGCTGGGCCATCTTGCTTTCCCTGTTTCTTTTCTGATGTGGATACAGATGTGGTAAGTTAGTGAGAACTCTCAGCTTTATTCTGGGCCATCTTTTCCATGGTCTCATGGCACTAGCGTTGAAATTAGATTGTGTCCTACAATTTGTCCTCAGTATAGAATGGGTAATCTTTTCAGCTGACTTTAAGAATTCTAAAGCATTTATGTACAGCTGAGTGTTGCTTCTGGTTCTAGCACCCAGAAGGCAGATAGGAAGATTCTAGTGAGTCAAGCCAGCCTGGGTTATATTAGTTCTAGGTCAGTCTGAATGGTGACCTCTCTTCAAAAAAGAAAGGAAAAGAAAGAAGAAAGGAAGAATATGGTGCATATTTTCCCAGTTCTTTCATTGAAGAAGTGGAAACAAAAAGACAATGGGGAATGTTTCCACTTCTGCCTGATAATTCAAATTTAGGGAATAAGAAAGATTAGTTCTTTGTAGCTATTCTTTGTTCATTCCATTTGGGAGTCATTATTTAGCTTATGAATGTAAAACAACCTAATTTTCCATTCTAAAATGATATGCTAAAATTGATGATTCATCTTATGAGAAGCAATCTTATAGGCTAGAAATCTTTCATTGGATATATCAAATAGTAGCTGCTATTTTTCTAGTTTTACAAAATAGACTGTTACTCATATTGGTTTTCTTTTTGTTTCAGATGATAAACTAAATGATATTCTTAGGCAGCATCAAATCAAATATATTTTCAGAGACCCAACTATGGAGGTATGTGGAATGATTAAGTATAAAAACTAGATTGAAATTTGATTGTAAATATGTCTACATCCTTATGAATTATTGATTACAGTCAATACAAATTCTCAATATAAATTCAACTTAGAATTATTCACATTTGAAGTTGCCTATAACCTTTGAAATTTTGCTTATAGCTTTGATTCTTGTAAGGGAAAATTTGGTTTCGCTCTCAGAAAGTAAGCTCTTTGTCTATAGAAATTGCTTTAATATTTTTTTCTAACTTTGGAGCTAATGTTATACATGTAAAAGTAGCTGAGATCTGAAATGGGAATTCATTTAAGCCTTGAAACATACTAAAGTGATTTCTCAAGATGTGGCTAGCTGTATAACTTTCAGCTATATATCATAACATTGTGACAAAAGGAATGTTTAAGTGTCCTTCATGTGTAAGGCCCTGGGTTTGACTCCTGTCTCCCCAATTAAAAAAAACCCAGAAATTATGAATAAAACATAAACTAACACAAGTAATACTAATACATGCATTGGCCTTTAGTGTTTATTTCCTGAATGTTTTTTTTTTTTTACTTCAACTTTAGATTTTATTAACAGCAATACAGAAATAGATACAAGACCATCATCAGAGGTGTTTTGTTATACATGGTGATTATAATTATTGGAAACCTCAGGGAAGCAAACCAATCAGGGATACATCTTTCCGTAACATTACACAAATTATAGTTGTTTTAATTCTTAGCAGGTGTAGGTTTTTTTCCAAATGTACTGTTTTTATAATCATATAATAATTAATTCCTGTCCTTAGTCTTCATGGCAAAATAATTCTGTCTTCACTTCCTTTGTAGTCCTCCATATCTTCCCAACTTCATTGTCACATGTCTTGCTTTCACTGTATACTTTACAATGATGAGAAAAGAGGTCATGTAGTAGCATAAAACAGGTGTTGAGCTCCTTTCTAGCAGTGATGCCCATAGCCTAGAACAAGGGATTCTTTATTCTTGAAACAACTAAAAAGTGTGGAGAGAAGTAGAATGCAATCTGCAGATCCAGCCCTGGAGTCAGACATGGAGTGGTGGGGATAGAGAGGCTGGGGCTACAAGCAAAAGGTATTCCAGGAAGTCCTGATGACATACCGGCAGTCCTATCCACAAGGGAATCCTGTTGTTCTTGAGAGCCTTAAATCCAGTGTGGGATTTGGTGTGACAATGGCTTCTCCCATGTGGTAGGCTAGCATTGAAGAAGAGAGCAGTTGTGTTTTCTTCATGTCAAAGAACATTAGACAGACATGGCAAAAAGTTAATGCTATCACAGCCATCAATAGACATCTGCAGTCTTTCTTGGTACCTCATCTTTAGGTTCTTGTTACAGGGTCATCTAGGCTGGTCTAGGTAGAAGAGTCTCAGTAGAAGCCATCCTTACTTACTTGCAGTTTAGCCTGTCACAATTAGCTGCATTATATGAAAGGTAGACTATAGTTTTAGTGGCAAGAATGTGGGAAGAAAGTATTGATCAGAGTATAAACTGTCAGTAGTAAAACTGCAAATTCTGGAGATCTCATGTAAGTATGCTATCTGCCATTAAGCATAATGCCTTGTGATTTGGATATAAATATTGTATATAGCCATTATTCAGCCTCACACAATCACTTAGTAAATTTTAAAAGCACAATGAAGTGTCACTATGTATTTCACATGATGGTTACAAATAAAATAGTGGAATATGCTATTACATGGATTGTTTCCCCAAAGGTTCATATATTGGAGGCTTAGTCCTTGCTGTGACAAAGTTCCAAAGAGATAGAACAAGTGGTAAGTCTCTAGGTCATTAGGGGCATGACTCTTAAAAGGGTTTCATGCTAATCTCTAGGAATGAGTTAGTCTCGCAAGAGTTGTTACAGAAGAGGAAGCCTATTTTTCCTTTGTATGTGCTTCCAGCATGATACTATCAAACATGCTGTGGTGAAGCCAGGAAGGTACTCACTAGAGCACAGCAGAAACTGGCATCATGCTCTTGAACCTTAAGAACCATGAGATAATTGGGCCTCCTTTCTTCAGACAGTATTCAACCTCTGAAATTCTGTTGTAGGAATAGAAATGGACTAATGCAACCATGCATTGTTGGTGAGAGTTTATAAATTCTATAGCCATTCTGGAAAAACATTCAGTAACTTAAACAGAAAACATGCAACTGCCATTAGACTCAGCATTTGTGTTCCTGAACATCTACACACACGCACACATGCACACATGAACAAACATTTATAGCAGCTTTACTCATAATACGGATACCTTTTGTAGGAGAATGGTTAAGTAAGAAGCAGTTGTGTTTTATGTACTTGTAATATTATTGTTGGACAGTAGAAAGTGATGAGTTGGCTGAGTGTAGAGTTTAAACCTGTAATCCAGCACTCAGAATGCTGAGTTAGAAGATCTTAAGATTTTTGGAGCCAGCCTAGGCGACAGAGTAAAATGTGCTCCTAAACATCCAAGATATTCTACTGAAGGGAAAAAATCCCAAGCAATAATATGCGTGTTAACAGTTCTAAAATGGAAAAAAAAAAGTATATATAAAACTGTCTAATGGCTGCCTAGACCTAAGAATAAGGAAGCAAAGAAGAAAGGTAGTGTGACTAAAAGAAGCACTGAATGATCCTTGGCTCATGAAAACTTTCTTATCTTCATGGATGCGGTATCGCTATCATGGTTATGACTTGTACTGCAAAAGGTCCCCATGCTACAGTGGTGTAACAAACAATTTTTCAGCTCTGTGATGTGAAGGTGAGGCACATTCAGATCTTTTTTTGAATGAATAATATATGGTAAGATGCGTTCTCCTGGTGACAGGCCCAGCCTCTCAGCCAGCTATAATATAATCACAACTGTGAACATACTCTCCAGGCTCTATGTTGTTGAGCCACCATGTTTTATAGGGTAATGTGTTAAATGCATTTTGAGCTTATATCATTCTCAACCTCAGATGGAACTGTCTTAAACTAAGGATCATCCGTATGTTACATTGTGGCTTCACAAAATGTTTGCATTGAGAAAGTTGCCCAAAACTTCCTGTCATTTTTTTCTACAGTTTCATGTGCTTCTACAGTTATCTCAAAAACAAACAAACAAACAAAAAGATTAATACTTTTTAACGCATACATTAGAACTGAAGCAGCATTTGAAAGGAAATGTACTCTCCTGTTTGCATGCATTTAATGTAGAAAATGAAGAGCAAGAGCAAATTAAATTCAATGAAAGAAAGGAAGTAGAATTTAAGTAATGAGCTGTCAATGTAAAAATTAGGAAAAAACTACAAAAGTAAGAAGATTAGCTGTTAAAAAAGACAGTATACAAGTCACTTTCAAAGAAGATAAAGGGAAAATGACTATTAGTGTTTGAGGAAACTACTGAACTTTGTTTTTAGGGTGATCTCCTATCTAAGACTTAATATAGTCTTTATTTGACCATAATATCTATTGCATTATGTGGTGTGTTCTAGGTAAATGATCAAATTATCTGTATATGATACTTGTGTTACATACTACTCTTCAGCCTTTAAACCTTCCTTACATCATGTTGACCAGAACAGTGAAAGTAAGCAGCCTTGTATTGTTACTGAACTTAATGTAAGCTTCCCTTGTTTTACCACAAATGATGACAAGTGGGGTTAATCGCTGGTAGATGTTTTCATCAGATAGACAATTCTTCATAGTTCTAATTGGCCAACTTTTTATTATCAGGCATAAGTTTACCAAGTGCATTTCAGTATCAGCTTTTTTCTTTCTTTTCTTCTTTTTGAATTATAGATAATAGATTTTCTAAAGTTATAAAATTTTAATGACAATTAATTTAAGCCAGTTTCAATTTTAACTAGAATAATGTGAGAAAATATTTTAATAGCCTGTTTCTTTATAATTTTTTATATATTTTTATATTTTTTGTTATAGAACAACATGTCCAAAGGAGGCAGAGGTGACACACTAGTAAACTCAGTAAATGAGCAAAGGTAAAGTATTACTAAATACATATTTTTTTTCAATCATTTGATCATTGAAATAATTCATTAATTTATGAATGCTTATTGTATGATCTGCTGTAATTCCGCATAAATGACTTGCTACTGAGTTGATAAAAACATTGATGGAATTTATATGAATGGATTATAATGGAGGATGATCTTCCCTGTTCCCCAAGGTACTTGGTAATATCTGAGAGCACCTTTGATTTGTTACAAAATAAATCCTATGGAAAATGAGGCTTTACTAGATGGAAGCCAGAGAAGCTGTTTGTTATCCTTCAGTGTTGAAGGCTTCTCTCCTCCTCCTTCCACACAATCAAGAAGTTTCAGTCCAAAATATTACTTGTGTTAAGGGTTTAAGCATAAAGGGCAGGTACTGATTCGTATTAGACACACATTTTCATTTTGAGATTTATTTTACTTGTTACGTGCTTAAAGTAAATGAAATTGAATATTCAGTCCTTTAATTCTATACTTTCCTTTAGTTCTTTACCTCCTCTCATTGCTGAGTATGAGAAACACCTGGAAGACCTAAACAGGCAGCTGGCCTATTACCAGGTAAGAAGTCATAATCACTTAGCTTTTGTAAGGTTTTATTATGAGAAGAAAATATGAAAGGCTCATTCATCTGTAAACATGGCTCTATAAACACTAGCTTCAGTTTTTCTTTTTAATCCAGTATTCCCTTGTTCTTCCTCTCTGCCAGAGGCATCTTTCAGAAGCTGGGAGCTGTGTCCTGATGGCACTATTATTTGTTCATATCTCTGTGCTCAGAGCCATCTCAGAGCCCTTCAAACCTTTACACTCATTCTACACACATGTGTCAGTATTTGCAGGATGTTTTCCACATCTTCAGATACTACTTCTGTCACATGATTTTATCCCACTTCCAATATATGCTTGGGTTCTAGCAGATTTTTTTTTTTGATTACTAGTAGAAGTTTATTTTAAGAATAATGAAAATAAACTTAAGACACTGTCTATGTAAACAGATCTCAGTCTCAGGACTTTTGAGATTAAGCTCATGAAAAACTAAGGCATACTATACTATAGAGTTTTTACATGCTTAAAGTAACCACATTTTTAGAGTATAACTATTATTTATAATGTGTTTCTTTGAATTGAAATGTTTTTTACATTTCCTCCCAAATTTTCTGATACCAGGATAACAATATAAATATTCATTTTCAAAAGAATTTTTATTTTTAAAATTGGCTTACAGAGTAATGGGATTCTCTATTGGGTTTTCCTGCATACCTTATTTTTACTGATTCTTCCTAGTTCCACCGCTGTGTACTTCCCCTGGGTATAAGAGGGAACCTCAGAGTTGTTCTCATTTGCATTTCCCTGATGACTAAGGACTTTGTGTTTCTCAGCCATTTGAGATTCCTCTGTTTGACTCTGGCATAAGACAATTTTTAATTTATTTCCCATTCTTCATGATGTATTTTTTTAGTCTTTTGCCATTTAAGCTTAAACCAATAACAGAAATGTCTTTTTTTCCTTCTGATGGGCAATTGAACAACAAAAGTCTTTTTTGTGTGAGTGATACAACTTTTAGTTTTAGGAGTAGCAAATCTAAAGTTTCTGCTGAATTCACTCTATGAATTGAATTATGGTAAATTTTGTATTCTTCAGTTGTTGTTCCAGAATAGCTAGTTGCCTGGAAATTAAACTCTCCTAAAACCTCTTATAATCTGTCTGATTCCTATGTCTCTTTAAGATGAGCTATTCTACTGACATGTTTCACTTCGGTTTCTCACTTGATGTTCCTACCACCTCTGGGTGATTACTGAATTAGTTACACAAAGAAGCTAAAGTTAGAAAGCCCAAGAGTCTTCATTGATAGCCATCGTTATTGCATTTGTTTTAGAGACAGAAGGAAGATGTTATCTGCTAAGAATAATTGATTCATGCTCACAGACATATAATTAATAAAGTGCTGATTTTTAAGAATTGCAGATGTACCTGAGCATAGTGTCCTGTGACTTTAGTCCTAGCACTCAGGAGGAGAGGCAGATGGATTTCTGTAAGTTAGAGGCTAGCCTGAGCTACATAGAGAGTTTCAGGACAGCCAGGGCTACATAAAGAGAGACACTCTCATAAAAGCAGCAAACAAACAAAATCTAACACATTAAAAAAAAATTACAGACATGATCAAGAAGTAGTATACCTTCAAAGCCATAAAACCATGCTGTAATTCTGTGTATAAAGATCCCCTTCCCACCACACAAAAGAAAAAATAAATAGGATGGAAATTTTGATGCTATAAGAAGCACTTTTTAGATCTTTTTCTTCTAAATATTAAATATTTTCAAGTATTTTATAGTAAAGTCTTTAATGTGACTTATGTAGTACACATATATTCTCTATAATCATTTACAATATTAGATACTTTTCAAATTAGAGTGTTTTTATAAATACAACCAGTATTTAGTTATCTAGTAGTACATTAATTCATTTTAGTTTGACTGAAATTCTGGCTAGCAGGAACCTTGGAAAAATTCAGTTTTGATGCCGAATTCATATTAAAAAATGGTTAGTGATTTCTTAGGCTAAGCTGCTTTGAGCATCTCTGAGTAGGAGAGAGACTTGGAGAGCTGCCTGTCACACTTCTCATCCAGGTCTCTCCAGGCTTGGCTGCTCTTGTTACCCTAGAGTACACGATGAAGACTCATGGGTGTGTTTTGAGCTGAGTGCACCTTTGTTGAAAAACTGCTTTTCCATGACTGCCTTTTGCCATCTGCACACCCTTCCACTCTTATTAAAACTGACTCCTTATTTTGTCGTTTTGCTTTTACTAACATTCTCTTTCCCTTATCCTTTGAAAGGGTAATCTCTTAATACCTTCCAAAATTTCCTCTCATTCTCTTTACAGTATGAATTATAATCTTGCTTGTATTCTAGTTAGTGGGTTTTTAAGTCATCTAGCCTACTAAGAACTTATACTTCTGTCAGTGACCATGTCTGCTTACCATGGCAGCCTTGTTTAGAAGCGTTCAGATGGGAAGGGTGGTGAGGTAAAGGGCGATGATTGCTGAAGGAGACCTGCATTTCCTTTTCATCATTGCCATACATACAGATATGAGCGTCCCCTAAATACATGGATTAGTTAAGATATATTTTCTTTCTTTTTAATTTATTTATTTGTTTTACACTCCATATTTTATTCTCCCTCCACCCTCCTACTGCTTCACATCCCATACCTCCTCCCCACCCTTCTGTCTCCACATGGATATTCCCACCACGACACCTGAGCTCTAAATTCCCTAGGGCCTCCAGTCTCTTGAGGGTTAGGTGCATCTTCTCTGACTAAATCCAGACCAGGCAATCCTCTGCTGTATGTGTGTTGGTGGCCTCATATCAGCTGGTGTATGCTGCCTGTTTGGTGGTCCAGTGTTTAAGAGATCTCTGGGGTCTCTGGGACCATACTGGTCCTCCTACAGGGTCGCCTTCCTCCTCAGCTTCTTTTACTCTTTCCCTAATTCAACAACAGGGCTCAGCTGCTTCTGGCCATTGGTTGGGTGCAAATATTTGCCTCTGACTCTTTCAGCTGCTTGTAGGGTCTTCCAGTGTGTGGTCATGCTAGGTCTCATTGTGAGTGCTCCATAACCTCAGTAATAATGTCAGGTCTTGGGACCTCCCCTTGAGCTGAATCCCTCTTTGGACCTGTTTCTGGACTTTTTTCCTCAGACTCCTCTTCATTTCCATCCCGTAATTCTTTCAGACAGGAACAATTATGGATCAGAGTAGTGACTGGGATGCTCGCCCCTCCATTTGATGTTCTGTCTTCCTGCTGGAGGTGAGCTCTATAAGTTCCCTCTCCCTACTGTCAGGCATTTCATCTAAGGGCCCTCCCTTTAAGTCCTGAGAGTCTCTCACCTCCCAGGTCTCTGTTGCTTTCTGGAGGGTCCCCCCAACCTTCTACCTCTCCAAAGTTGCATATTTCCATTCTTTCTGCTGATCCTCAGGGCTTCAGTCCTTTTCCCTCACCCAATATCAGATCAGGTTCCCCTCTCCCCTACTGTCCCCCCCTCCACTTTCCTTCCCAGGTCCCTCCCTCCCTACCCACTTGTGATTGCTTTCTTCTCCCTCCCAAGTGGGACTGAATATTGTCAAGGGATAGCAATCAGCTGGGTTTTTGCTTTTCTTTGTTTGCTTGTTTATTCAAGACAGAGTTTCTCTGTTGAACAGCGCTGGCAGTCCTGGAACTCACTCTGTAGACCAGGCTGGCCTCAAATTCACAGAGATCCACCTGCCTCTGCTTCCAGACTACTGGGATTAAAGATGTGCACCACCTTACCCAGCTCAACTGGTTCTTTTATCATACTGAAGTGTATCTTCTTTTGTCTTCCTGGATCTATATATTGATAATTTTCTCAATTATTGCATAAAATGTTTTTATTTATAATTATTCAAAATGAATGTTTTATCATGTTTAGTACATTGTTAAACTATCCATATGTGATATGGGTTGTTAAAAGAAATGAGTAAATTTTACCTGTAACTGCTTGCATATAAATTGAGTACTAAGTGGAGATCTAATTGTCTGGAGTACGTATTCCTACTTCATGTTTTATCATTCTTGTAGAAACACATGGGTGAGATGAAACTACAACTTGAAACTGTCATCACTGAAAATGAAAGGTAAATCACTTAGCCAGTGGGTCTTTTGTTGTTAATAGGTAACTTGTATTGTTGTTCTTTGATGCATGGAGTGTGGTACTTTAGAATACAGACTCCTGGGCTTGAGTTTCTGTTAACTACTGGCTTCATTATCTGTGACCATAAACAAGCTGTTTAACTTCTTTCTGTTGTAACATTTTTGCTATAAATTGGAAATAATAAAAGAATTGCTTTCTCCTTTTTCTTGACCTATTGTTACATCTTTACATATACATGAATATAAACTTATTGAGTTCATTTAGTGTTACTTTTATGTCTATTTTTAGGGCTGACAATATGGTATTGGATAACCATTAATTTTGCCTCTCTCAGCAGTCCTTAATTGCCTTTAGCACTTCCTCTAAGGATGAAGCCTTCTGAGATTTCCCCCATCCATAGAGTCATGTCAGCTGTGTCCTTGTTCAGATCCTCGTTGAGACTTCATGAATGTGGCTTCCCTATCATATCTAAAAGACAGTCTCCTAGACATCCTTTTCCTCTGGCTTTTACAAACTTTCTGCTCCTCCTCTTTTGTGTTTCCTTAGTCTTAGATATAGGAGTGGTATTATAGAATGTGGCCAAGTACCTCATGGTCAATTTTCTGGATTTTGACCACCTGTAGCTTTCTATAGTAGTCTCTATCTGTTGCAAAAATAAGCTTATTTGATGAGAGCCCACAGCTACATGTAACTGTGGATGTAAAGGTAACTATATAGAATGTAGTTAGAAATGATACTAGTTTAGGAAAGTGGTAATAATGGGTTCTCCTTTAGGTTTTCATGGACTTAGTAGTCTTAGATAACTGGCTAGGTTTACAGTACTAGGTCTGAATTTCCTCCTATTGTGTAGGCCGTAAGTCCAATTAGACAGCTGTTGCTTACTCACAAGATAGAAGTGCCACTATTTTACCTTTAGAGATATGTTATACTGATCTTTGCTGTGTTTTATAGGTACCACAGCTGGATTGGACTAGAGATTTTAACCCCTTGGTAGCTTATACCTTCTAGTACTATAAGCATTAGTCCTTAAGGAAAATTCCAGGTATTTCCTGTCTTGTGTCCAAAGTGTATATTGTTTTCAGCAATAGAGATTTAACTTCAAATTCTGAGAAGCAACTAAAAGTCAAGGCCAATAACCAGGTGGCCTTTGGACTCCCTGACCAAGGACTCAGAATGAGAATTATCATGCCTGATCCTGAGGGTTTTGTTGGGTAGAGTATGACAAAGGAGCATTATTTCATGGGCTGACTGTAAGAAATAAAGTCATAGCTTGAAATAGGGCATATAAGTACCATTAAATATTATCAAACAGTATGATAGTGTACAAATATGTACCAGGAAGCATGCTGATTAAATATACACTTGCTGACCCTGATACATTTATCTATGAGATCCTTCTAGCTCCTGTCCTCATTCCTTCTACCAAAAGTAATTACTATGTTGAATTCTGCTTAGTGTTATATTGTTAGGTTTGCAGTTTTAAAACCATAAAAATCATATCATCCAGTATTCTGGAGCTTAACTCTCTTCACTATTATATATAGGTATGAAAATTTCCAGAGATGAAATTTCCAAATTGTAAGATTATAATTCAATGTCAACTTAATTTAAAACTTGGCTATATCAGCTAGCTTACATTCTCACCAGTAAAATTTTTAACTCAAATTGATCCAGATTTTTTCAGCAGTAATTCTAATCAAATTTCCTAAGTACTATCATTGTTGCTGTTAAGTAATTTCTCATTGTGATCTTAATTTACATTTTATGAATACTAATATGTTTGGGCATTTTATCTGCTTGTCTCATGAAATGCCTACTCGTCTTGCCCAAGTTTTTATTTTTCTTACTAAAATATGTCCATCTCTTTTAATTGCCCCCTGCTAAAATTTTAATCTGTTCTATACCATCTTTGAGGACATCTTGGAAATGAAGTTTTAGGCTTTCAAGTAGTATATACATAGAGAAATAGAAAATATAAATAAGAGTGCCAATTGGCCATTGCAACATTAAATAATAGGTATTGCAAGTGTCCACTACTGGGGAGGGATTTGATTAATAAAAGAATTTCCTGTTTTCTTCTTAAAATTTCAAATAGTGTAGTCTCTGAATCTTTTCCTGGGGTTATTTTATTTTGTCTATCTAACAGTATGTCTTTTCTCAGCATTTAGAATTTTAAAACTTGATCATCAAGAATACTTAAATTAACCTGTGGTGGTAGCACACACCTTTAATCCCAGCACTTGGAAGGAAAAGTCAGTCAGTTCTCTGAGTTCTAGGACATCCTGGTCTACAAAGTGAGTTCCAGGACAGCCAGGGCTACACAGAGAAACCCTGTGTCCAAAACTAAAACCAAAAATACTTAAATCTTATTCTGTCCTGAGTTCCCCAAATTTGACATTAAGGAACATAAAACTGTAGAAATTTCATCTTGTTGTTGAGTTGTAACTAAACCAAAAATGAGGGGTTCATTTTTGAATCCTAAATTCATCCAATGCATGGACTCTTAAATTTTGACTTTCTTTTGTTTGTATTCTTCTATATTATATAGTAGTTTCTGCTTTATTGTTATATTATTTTTAATGTACTTGTATTTCATGAAAATATGTTGTTCTGGTTTGTTTTCTATTGCTGTGATAAACACTGACTTGGAGAGGAAAGA
Organism: Mastomys coucha; assembly: GCF_008632895.1. Classification (NCBI taxonomy): domain Eukaryota; kingdom Metazoa; phylum Chordata; class Mammalia; order Rodentia; family Muridae; genus Mastomys; species Mastomys coucha. Next base: position 35,391,248 of record NW_022196899.1, on the reverse strand, counting down.
GTTTATTTGACTTACAGCTCCCAGTTTATCATTAAGGGAAGCAGGGCAGGAACTTGGGTACTACTTACTGGCTTGTTTCTCATGGCTTGCTCAGTCTTCTTTCTCTCTTTCTCTCTCTCTTTCTTTCTTTCTTTCTCTTTCTTTCCTTCCTTTGTTCTTTCTTATTGGTTATTTTATTTATTTAGATTTCAAATATTGTCCCCCTTTCTGGTATCCCCTCTATAAATGCCCCATCCCATCCCCACCCCCTTTGCCTCTATAGGGGGTGGGGGGTGCTCCACCTACCCATCCATTCCTGCCTTACTGCTGTAGCATCCCATATGCTGGGGCATCAAGCCTCCACAGGACCAAGAACCTCCCCTCCCATTGATGCCAGATAAGGCCATTCTCTGCTACATATTTAGCAGGAGCCATGGACCAGCCCATGTATACTCTTTGGTTGGTGGTTGAGTTTCTGGGAGCTCTGGGGAATCTGCTTAGTTGATACTGTTATTCTTCCTATAGGGTTGCAATCCCCTTCCCTTAACTCTTCCATTGGGGTCCCTGGGCTAAGTCCGCAATGGTTGGCTATGAGCATCTGCAACTGTATTGGTCAGGCTCTGGCAGAGTCTCTCAGGAGACAGCTATACCAAGCTCCTGTCAGCAAGCACTTCTTGGCATCAACAATTAGTGTCTGAGTTTCCTGTCTGCAGATGGGATGGATCCCTAGGTGAGGCAGTCTCTGTATGGCCTTTCCCTCAGTTTCTGCTCCATTTTTTGTCCCTGTGTTTCTTTCAGTCTATTAAAGAACTCAGGACTACCTGTCAGGGGTGGCACTGCCCACAATGGGCTGCCTCACAGGGCTGTGTACAGATCAGTTTGATGGAGGCATCTCAGTTGAGCTTCTCTCTTCCCAGATGACCTTAAGCTTTTGTCAAGTTGACAAAATAAATTAAAAAATAATTTAAAAAATTAGCCAGCACATGTAGCATTTCTGTAGAATTATATTTTAGCTTTAACTATGCTCGCATTTCCTCTCTTTAAAAAATAGTTTTATTAACTCTCCTTTTGATTTTGGAATCCTCTTATACTATGAATTCTTATTAAAGTGTACAATTGAGTAAATTTTTAAATTAGGTTTAAATTTTTTTCATTCATTGTAGGTTTTTTTTAGCTTTAACATTCTTTCTCAAAATAATTATTGTTTATAGACTTTTAATATCCCAGCAAAGAATATTACAGTAATTTTTCAATCATATATATAAATTGAGCTTAATTTTTAATGTACAGGGAAGACAAGGCATTTTATGGTATAAAGATAATAACCATTTAGTTGTTTTGTGTATGTGTTTACAACATTCCTCCTTTCATGTGCAGATATCTTGAAGCTAGTAATTAAAATTCACTTATTTCAAATAATGTGACGGTACAAGTGTGGGCTTTGGTTTGTTTTTGTTTTTTTTTTCTTGGTTTTGGGGTTTTTGTTTGCTTGTTTTGCTATAAAAATTGTCTGCTGAGTCATAAAGAAAATATGCGTATTTAACTCACAGTTCTGGAGTTCCAGGAACATGGCACGAACACCATTAAGCTTCTGATCAGAGCCTCCTGCTGATGTATCATGGTGGAAAAATGTAAAGTAGGAGGAGGTCAATGGAGAAGGGACTTTGTGCCAGCATACTTGATAACTGTCATTCTCATGCTTGTTAATCACAAGACCTGATTCATTCTCAAGATATCTTACTTCCACATAGTTAATCACATCCTATAGACTCTGACCCCCTGAAATAATGTTACAAAAAGCATCACATTTCAACATATTTGACAAAATCCATATCTAAACTATAGCAGCAGTTGGATTTCATGATAGAAAAATAGAAAAAAATGGACAATTGGTTTATTAAAGGCACTTTTGAAAATGCTACAGGGTTTTAAAGGAGCTCTGCTAGTTATGTCTTTAGAGAAAAATTACTTTTAGTTATGTGTCATAGTTAATGATTGTAAAATCAAAACAATTTAAACATTACAGGGAAAATATTTTAAGAAAAGTACACATGATCAGGTCTAAATCAATGGAAACTAGTAATAGCTTGTGTTATATAGTTGTGTACAATGCTATAGTATTGGATTGTGGAAACATTTTAATATATTTTTGTAGGAATGCATAATATCTAGGTACTGGTTATAAATAATGGAATAAAAAAGTATTTCATTTCTAAGAAAGATACTAAAGTTACTCACCAAACTTCATGTCCCTGTCCCCCATCAAGACCAAATTTGTGCTGCCGAAAGTGTCTTCGATGTTTTTAGTGAAGCTTGGTTGACTTGCAAGGGGATACACACTTAAAGACAATTATTTTAGCCATGAGCTCAAATTCCAGAGACTCAGCAAGACTGAAAGAAAGATAGTAAAACCTTTGCTTCTCAAAAGACATTATTGAGCTACTAACAGAAATCTGGAGCCAGGTATCTTCTAAGTTAATAATAATTGAAACAATAAAATAGTCACTTATAGTTAATCTTCATTCCCAACTTGATAGGATTTAGAATCCCCTGAAGACACGTGTACTAAGGGCTTGGAAAGGAGAGCTTTTCCAGAGAGGTTTAACTGAGGAGGGAAAACACTGACTATGAGCACCACCATCCCATGAGTTCTGGACTGAATAAAGAGGGAAAGGTAGAAAGCCAAATGAGTGCTGGCATTCCTGTTTCTGTGCTTCCTCTGATCACCTCTGAGCTGAACACATAGCCTACCGGTACTTACACTGACAGGAACCACCTCTCATGTCCATGAGCTTTCTAGTGTGGTGTGTTCTGAGCCAAAAGAAACCATTCCTCCCTTAAGTCCCTTAGCAGGTCTTTGGTTACAATAACAATAAAAGTAAATATTCACAAATATGTATGTACATTAAGTGTTGGGCATTTCCAATTACTCTTTCTCACCAGGAAAATTCCTTCCTCTTCCCAAGCAGTCGCTCTGATTTTTATGCCTTGCATATTTTTGAAGTCTAAATTTCACATAAGAATAAACCTGCAGTATTTATCATAAGTAATCTCAAGGTCTATGCATTTTGTTTCTTATAAGTGAATAAAATTCACTGTATATGTGTCATCTGCTGGCATCCAGGTTGATTCCACAACTTTGATGTTGTGAATATTGCAACAGTACACATGGATACACAACTATATCTGCTTATCCTAAGATCCCATCAAGGTGTGTCCATAGGAGTGGTAGAGCTGGATAATGTGATAGTTTTATTTTTAACTTCAATAGGGGCTGCATTAAGGTGCAGTCTTAGCATCCTTGCCAACATTTAAAAACAGAAACAAGTAGAATTCTAAACTATAAAAAGCTAAAGTGGTGGAGATGAGAAACAATAAGTGAGAGAATTAGGAATGTTCAACCACATTGAAAAGACAGAATATAAAAGCCAATATAGAAAATAAGGAAAATAAATTCAAAGAGCTATGTACAATTGAGTCTTGAACAAAGTAAATTTGAACTGTATGAGCCCATTTATAAAATGATTTTTTTGATGTTTTTAATAGCTTGAAGTAATTATTGTGATTAGATTGTATAGCATAGGAATATCAGAACAATTAAGAAAAAAGTATGTCATAAATTCATATATATATTAAATGACATATGTAAAAGTTTATCTTTGAATTGCTTTTATTATTTAGTATGATGAAACATCTGAACTTTATCTGTCTGAAATTTTTAAAGCTCTGTAGGACACACTGAACTCTGCCTGAATTACCATCAGTTTGATATGTTTGAAAGTATTCATCCTTTTACTTATATAGTATTTAATGACTATTCCTTCTATTTTTATTAAAAATCTACTACAATGATTTCGTATAAGAAATATATGTGACTTATATTGATTTAATGAATCCCCCAAAAATGAGTTATTAAAATGAGTATAACATTAACTGCTTATTGTAAAGGTTGCACAGTAAATTAAAAGATGCTGTTGAAAAGCAATTGGAAGCCCTTCCCTTTGGCACAGGGATAGGAAATGACATCTGTGCAGATGATGTGACTGTGAGGAACCTTCAAGAACAATTGCAACTAGCCAATCAAGTAAGTGGCTTTTTTTTTTTCTTACTAAATTTAAATTCTTCAGATGTGTTAATCTTTTTAAAATTTTAATATTTGATATTACAATTATATATATCATTTCTCCCTTCTCCCCTCTCCCACTCCAAACCCTCCAATATACCCGTCCTTGCTCTTTCCAATTCATGACCTTTGTTTTCACCAATTGGTGCTATATACATATATATTTATACACACACACACACACACATACTTACATACATACATATTACTAAACAGAACTGTTCAGTCTGTATAATGTCACTTGTATATAGAATTTCAGGACTGACCTTTTGTTATTTAACAGAATAACAAAATTTATAACACTTGATTTTGCTGTGACTTAATACTTGTAAATAAATGCCCTCACTATTTGTTACAGTTATAGTTTCAAATATATTTTAATTCAATCATATTGCATTTTGAACATATTTGTCCTTTAAGATTAATTAATGTTAAGAAAAAGTTCTAAAGAAAAGAGTGATCAGTGGTTTAATTCCCGTAAATTTACATATTTTTCTATTTTTATTCTGACACCATTTTCAATTTTCAAAGATTATAACACAGTTATCCTTCTCTGGCAATTTTTTCTCCCCTTGTAGTTCTTGAAATTGTTGTGACTCTGTGTCTTGTGTCTTTTTCATTTTTCAGTGTTATAATTTTTATAAATTTGTAAATAAGAAAACTTTTATTTCATTTTATAATTTTGTATCCCTGTAACTCAAACTTTTTATGCATCTAACTCTGTTCTTCTACTTTGTAGCTCTTTAGGTAGAGAATAGTCTTTGTGCCTCAATTTCTTTGTTTATAAATAGTCCTAGAAATTACGAATTACAGATTGATTTTTATAATTGTCTTAAAAAATTATAACTTTATTTTCTAGAACTCTTGTTTGAGACTACTTACGAATACCATTTTAGGTAAATTAGAAAGGCTGTCCTTATGTTGATCAGGAACATGTTCTAACATTGAACTTTTTCAATATATAAATAAAAGGAGCTTTAAAAATACAGAGGAAAACTGATGTGGGAAATTTTTCTCCGTTTCATACTAAGAGGAATTTACAGTTGTTTACACAGACATAAGTGGAAACTATACTTTCAAATGCTAGATATTGAGGTATCTTTTAGAAAGCCATGGCATAAGATGTATTTATTACTCCTGAAATGTTAGGAAGTTCATGGAACAGTCAAGCCAACTGTTTATCCTGATTAGTAAGTACTAGTACATTACTTTCTTTTATGTATGAACATTTTGAAGATTGGATTTAAGGCCATGCGCACACTAGCCAGGCTCTCTCTGATTAAATACATACCTGTTTTTATGTTAATTTGCTTATAAGTCTCATATCCTGGAAATTTACTGAAATTAAACAAGTGAAAACTAAATTACATAGAATATTTAAAGGTGAATATTGAGAGAAAAAGAATTCTTTGTGTACTTTATTTTGTCAAAACACAATTGGCCATTCTTATCACTAAGCTCCACACCAATAGATTAAGCCAGCCATGGATCAAAAATATTTTTTAAAATGTTGCATCTTTGACACCCACAGCAAACATTAGGCAGAGCTCTGAGAATTCTGAGCAAGATGGGGAGGGAGGATTGTAGCAGCCAGAGGAGTCAGGGCCACCACAGAATCAGTTGACCAGGCCTCATGGGGGGCTCACAGAGATTGAATTGACAATCTCAGAACCTGAATGTCTAATCTAGATCCTCTGCATATATGTTATGGTGTGATTTGATGTTCTTGTGAGATTCCTAACAATGGGAGCAGGTACTGTCTCTTACTCTTTTGCCTGATTTAGGACTCTTTTTCTCCTACTGGGTTGCCTCTTACTGGCTCAGCCTCAATATAAGGGTTTGCGTCTGGTCTTACTGCATCTTGTTATGTCATGTTTGGTTGATATCTCTGGGAGACCTGCTCTTTTCTGAAAAGAAAGGAAAAGGAATAGATCTGGCAGACAGGGTAGGTGGTGGGGAAGGACTGGAAGGAGAAAGGGGAGGGGAAACACTGTGGTCGGGGTATGATATATGAGAGAAGAACAAATAAAAAAGAAAAAATATGAACACTTAGAAATATATACAAAAATGTATTGGATCTGTATTGACCATATGTAGATCTTATCTTACAACCTAAACAATAGAATATGCAAAGTGTTTACCCAACACTGTGTTAGATGTGAGTAAGCTATAAGTAATTAATGTTTGTGGGAACAGGCATGAACGTTATATGTAAATACTTAGTCCTTTTGTATAAAAGACGTGATCCTTTACAGATTTTGTTATCCTGAAGGAAGGGGTTGAGTCTCTCCTTCCCTTACCAAGAGATGACTATTACAAATGTAGTAATCCATTAACAATTCAAATACCTTCATTCCATAAGTATTTATTAAGTACCTATTATAAACATAATATTATTAATACAGTGTAGAACTTGTTCTTTCTTTCATTGATCTTTTAGCAAAGATTATCAGGTAATCAAGGTACTGGGTAAGGCTTTTAAGAGTTCTTGTGTTTGATCTCCATTTCCAAACTGTGTAACCTTGGGAGCTCTCTTTACATTTCATCTTCCTCATTAATATCTATGGTTTATAATTTATTTTATTAGATTTTTATGGTAATTAAGTTTGTGCCTTTAACATACTTAATATACTGCTGAACATATATTTAAGTTAATAAGTTACCTTACTTCTATTCCTGTCTTCATTAGTAACCATCAAGATATAAATAAGAATTCAAAGAATATGTAAAAGTTACTTGCAGATAAAATATATTGCTTTAGGATAGAAGAGCAAGAATAAAATATTAAGTCCTTAGTAATTTAGTTTTTAATATTTTTACTCTGTTACATTAAAATGATTTGTAAAACTTCTGGAAAGAATAAGTTTGACAGCAAGTCTTAAAATGTTTGTATTCTTTGAATAGTTAGATGATGACTTCTCACAGATTCTTGTCATTGTTAAGAGAGTTTAGGTGGGAGCTGAGTACAGTGGCACATGCCTTTAATCTCAGGACACAGGAGGCAGAGGAAGGTAGATCTCTTTGAATTTGAAGCCAACATGGTCTAGGTAGCAGAGTTTCAGGCTAGCCGGGCCTGAAGGAATGAGATGAGTCTGAGAAGAGTTGGGCGGTGAGTATGATCAAAACACAATGTACAAAAGTCTCAAAGAACTGCTATTTTTTATTTTTTAAAGAAAGATATGTTTGCCTGAAAAGGTGGCTCAGTTGTTAAGAGAGCATAATGTTCCCCCAGATGAACAGAATTTAGTTTCCATTACCCAAGCCAAGGAAGGCACAATTACCTATAATCCAGTTCCAGAAGACCTGTGACCTCTGACCTTGGCAGACTTGTACACGTGTGCACATCCCTATACACAAATATATGTATGCATATAATTAAAAACAATAAGAATAATTTGAGTTATGTAAAATATAGACATATAAATTAAATTTATATAATATTTCTGAACATGAAAAATAGGAAATAATTCTAAAATATAAAAATGCAGAATAAATTAAACTTGAGGGTTAAATGATAAACTCATACTGATTCAAAAGTTATATATTAACTTAGCAGTTCTGAAATTCATATATATTGTAATTACTTTGAGACTTGTAGAAACATAATTACTGCATCTCTCATTTTTCACTGTCTGAAGCAAAGCTCAATAATTTGCATTTCTAATAGTTGTGAGATGATTTTGATAATGCTGGTCCTTTGAGAAATACTACTTTAAGAATCTGGATTTTTGAGGAGCACTTGTCTGTCATGTCCAATGCCCTAGGCTAAACACACAGTACAAGGGCTGGAGAGATGGCTAGGCACCTAAAAGGATGTCCAAGGCCCTAGGCTAAATACATAGTACAATGGCTGGAGAGACGGCTAGGCGCCTAAATGCATGTGTTGATCTTACAGAGGACCTAGCTTCAGTTCTCTGCACACACATTCTAGATCACACACATTTATAATTCCATTTTCAGGGCGTCCAATATCTCTTCTGACTTGTGTGGGCACTAGGCACGTACATGGTATACATATACATGCACACAAAATACACACATAAAATAAATCTTAAAAAAAAAACAACAGAAAAGCAGGGAGGGTGGTGTAAGTACTGCCACAGGTAATTCTTGTCATTCTTTTTCTGGGACTTTGAAATGGTAAATAATGTTAAAACAAATCTGAAGGAAATCAGTTGTCTATAATTATCCATGCAGGACTTAAAGATCATATAACTCCAAATTCTGTTTATCGACAAATTTGATAAGTCACATATGGACAAAACTAATCTATGGTTTCAGGAGGAAAGATAACAGTTACTTAGGATGGGGGATTATATTAAGAAGAGGCCATATGAAGGGAGGTAGAGGCAGAAAGATCATAAATTTAAGACCAACCACAAGAGGATCGGGAGAGGGTGGTCATTTGTACATTTTCTGAGTGCATGTTATAGAAACCGAAATCCTATATTCTGTAAGTATACTCAGCATAGTCCAGTGTTTTAGCTCTACCTTTTCAGGAAAACTAGAAGTGATGCACTAGCTTCCCCCTGGGATTCCAAAGCTTGCTGTGATAATGCGCAATGGCCAAAAGCAACTTAAAGAAAGGATTTATTTGACTTATGATTCCAGAGTTAGACCCCTCAGTGACCAGAAAACTGTGGAGGCCAGCAACAGGAGCCGAAAGTTGTGAGATATTATCAGACATCAAGCTAGAAGTGGGACCAAGACAGGAACCTTCAAAAGCTGCCCCCAGGATTGACTTCCTCTAGCAAAACCATCTCCTTCCTCCCACCTTCCTAAACAGCAGCACCAACTGAGGATCCGGGCTTCAAATCATGTGTCCACGGGGACATTTATTCCAGTAGCCCCAAAGAGAAATGCCTTGTTTTATTGTTTTCCATACTTAGTCAGAAATTGCTAAGGAACCCTAGGCTACTTGCTGTTTGCATGGTCTCAGTGGATTAAATTAGCATTTAGTAGCCTTTTGGTTTCAAGACTCTACTCAGACCACTTTATCTTACTTTGCTATCCTGAAGTACATTTTTGTGAGTTATATCTGTCGTTATTTAGTCTGCTGTAAGTTAACAGGCTTTATTTTTTGAATAATAATATAAGCACACTTTCTACCAGTTCTCAGAGCAGAAATGACATATCATATACTTTAGAAAATTCTACTGTGACAGATAGAAACACACAAGCAGATGTCTTCCTATTGTTATGAACAAAATTTTGACCTCAAAATCTTCTGAAAGTCTTTATCTCTGAAGCCCCTTAGTTTGGTAGAACTCTATTAAAAACTTAGTTGATGAATTAAAAAGTAAATGATGAACTAATGAATAAAAATCTGACAAAATGCCAAGTAAAATAGTATTAAACAATATATTATGTGATTATAAATTTACTAAAAGAAAAACTTAAAAAATTATATCCCAGAAGCAACTTATAAAAAATTTATAGATATAAACACTCAACATTTATAGAGATGATTATATCCAAGTTAGTAATGTTTATTAGAAGAGCTAATACTAAAATTCTAAATAGTTCTTTATGCTTCTGTTTTTCATATTTTCTTAGTTTTCTACAATAAGCACTTAACTCTTTACAATCAGAAAATTATATTTTACTTTCTTAGGACTTTTCTCCTTTAGTAATGTCAAGGCTTAATTTATAATTTTTTGTAAAACATAGTAGTTTTTAATATGTATTGCTGGTAACATTAATTTTAGCTGTTAACTCTTAAGTAAAAGGAAATTTTCAAAATCAGAAAATTACTACTAAACTTTTAAAATCATGAATATTACTATATTACAGTCACATCCCACATAACAATCTGTCAATCATAGACTATATATACAATGTTATTCCCAAAGAGTACATCGTCTAGTGATGATTGTGCTCATTGTTGTTTGTGTTTAGTACATCTGTTGTGGTCACAATAGTTAACTTCCCTAGTAGTGCTTTCCCTGAATATGTTCTTACATTAAACTGTGCAGGACTACCATCTTTATATACATTCTAGATTTACTTTGTATCTTTACAAGTACTAATTTTTAAAAGAATATGATTACTTATACTGTCAATAAATAGCTTGCTGATACTTTAAAAAACTAATGAAGTTTTTTTGTTGTTTAATAGGAGAAAACTTGGGCTCTGGAACTCTGGCAGACTGCTTCTCAGGAGTTGGAAAGTGTACAGAAACTCTACCAGGAACATATGACTGAAGCTCAGATTCATGTATTTGAAAACCAAAAGCAAAAAGTAAGCCTAGGTTTCATGATTTTCTTATATATTTGTCAGAAATTGTGTCATGAAAAAAAGTGTTTTGGAAAGAAATTCCTAAGTATCTCATGGTTTTAATATTAATAATAAATATATCTCAGAATCTTTTAAACAGATAAGTAATCAAAAAACTGCTTCAGTGCATGTTATATTTTGAATGTGAGTAGAATTAAAGGTGTATTAGTTTGGGAAAGAAATATAAAATTGCTTTTTGTAAACTGACCTCTGGTTTTTTAATTATTTGATTTCCTACCTGTATTGAAACAAAACCAAAATTGAATTCAGTAAGTGGAGAAATGTGCTCAAATACAATAACACTGTCAAATAGCAATGTTCACACAATTGAATATGACCTGTTACCAAAATAGATGTCTAGTATATTGACAATAAATTATAATTTTATCATAGGAAGAAGTCTTATTAGTTGTTGAAGACTTCTTTCTTTCTAGAGCAAAAATGTTTTTACATTGGGCATCTAGCTTTTGATTTATACCTCTGTTAACAAACTGTCTCATAAAGACCTCCTGTCCCTTTGGGACGTTGTTTTTCGGTTGGTTCTTTTACTGCTAAGTACATTTGTGTACTATGGACTTAAGAATTATCTGTTGAACACTCAGAGGAAGCCCCATTCCCAGGCGCTCTGACACACCCAGGATTAGAGGTAAGCAGGAACACACATCTGCCCCAACACTGGGAGTAACTGGGACCGGCTTGACCAGGCACACAGGAACTCTGCCAGCCCAGTGACTCCAGTTCCTTCAGGTCTGTCTGGGTTAGTGTTCTGAGCAGACCTTGGGTACAAGCTCTGCAGCCAGTCCCACAACACACAGAGAAAGCCACACTCCCAGGTGATCTAACAAGCCCAGGATCCCAGAATCACAGGACCACAGAGACAGCTTGACTCTGAGGAGTTCTGACACAACCAGGATCACAGGAAGGACAGGCTCCAGTCAGATTTAGCAAGGGCTGGTAGCACTAAAGATAACCAGATGGCCGGGGTAGGGGAGCAAGTGTAAGAAAATAAACAATACAAACCAAGGTCACTTTCCATCATTAGAAGCCAATTCTCCCACAATAGCAAGTCCTGGACACACCATCACACCGGAAATGCAAGATTCAGATATAAAAACACTTATAATGATGATGATACAGGACCTTAAGAAAGACATAAATAGCACCCTAAAGGAAATACAGGAGAACACAGGTAAAGAGCTAGAAGCTCTTAAAGAGGAAACACAAAAATCCCTTAAAGAACTACAGGAAAACACAATCAAACAGGTGAAGAAAATGAGCAAAACCATCCAGAATCTAAAAATGGAAATAGAAACAATAAAGAAATCAGAAAGAGAGACAACCCTGGAGATACAAAACCTAGGAAAGAAATCAGGAGCCATCGATGCAATCATCACCAACAGAATGCAAGAGATAGAAGAGAGAATAGAATCTCAGGGGCAGAAGACACCTTAGAAAACATTGACACAACAGTCAAAGAAAATGCAAAAAGCAAAAAACTCCTAACCCGAAACATCCAGAAAATCCAGGATGCACTGAGAAGACCAAACTTAAGGATAATAGGTATAGAAGAGAGTGAAGACTCCCATTGTAATGGGCCAGTAAATATCTTCAACAAA
>NW_022196899.1:35374359-35378497 GCF_008632895.1 Mastomys coucha | reverse complement strand
TGTTTTTACACTATACTATGGTTTTCAGAACAGCTTATATATTTCAAAAGTGTTTATATACTCAAAAGTAATATAGACGATTAACTAGGGAGATGGCTTGTAAGAGAACAACAAAGGGAGACTGAATGCTTTGCTTGATATTTGTAACTCTTTTATCAAGTTTGAAGAAGAGGACTTTATAAGTTATTCTTTCTCTGAGATGAATGCTTTTCCAAGTTATCAGAGCTAATGAACCAAATTCTTACCCTCACTTAATGTGTGTGCCACCCTCCAAGCAGAACCATTGTTCATTGAAACAGTTGATGAATGACTTTATGGATAGACCATACTGTTAAGAAATACCTACACTATTTCTTAAATGAATGTAACCTGTTCTCTGTGGGCTGAAAATGAAGTCACTCACTCAAGTCAAATAGCTTTGACCGTAGCAGGAAGTCCGTATCCAAAAATCGAGCCTACAATTCATTTCTTGGTGCAGCAGAACTATCAACTCTCGGCTTAGCTACAATGGAGGTAAAATCCTTTGGTGATGTGAGGGTCATTGAAGTACAGCCTTATTACAATGAAATCCAATGTCTAAAAATTGTTCTTATTTTGGGCTTGTACCACAGTAAGAGCCAAGATTTTAAACTCTACTAAATACAAAACAAACAAAAATACTTTATATACTCATGTTCATTTAAGAAAATACTAGTAGTGATGTATTATTTTTAAGTATACAGCTAATATGTTTGGAGTTATTTATATTTGTAAAATTTATATGGAGAAAAATGTATTTTCACTATTGCTGTAGACGAGCATCTATATAAGATTGTTAAATTGATTGTTGTTTTATATCAAACAACTTTTATAATTCTTATTTTTATTGTTATAATATTTTATAAATTTTAAGGAATACGACAAAAAATATATTATAGGTATTGAAGGGGGGTCTATGGGAGAAGCGGTGGTACAAAAGGGAAACGAGAATGTGATTCAATTCTATTTAATTAAAATGTTTTTAAATGTTAACAAATTCAGATAAGTTGAAATCATGTTCCTTTTCTGATAATGCAATAAAAATTAAAAAAAAAAATTGGCACAAATTAGAACCACCCGAGTTGGGAGCCTCAGTGGAAAACCCAAGCATCCTGATTGCCTTGGTGTGGGAAGGCCCTCCTGGATTTCGGGCCACATCTTCTGGATAAATAAGGTATCTTAGGTCTGTAGCCAGCAAGTCCAATCCTTTATCATAGACTAGAGACCAGTGGCAGCCCAGGAAACATCCTGGCTCCTGGCCAGACTAGGACTGCTGAGACACCCCCATCTCGAGGACTGAGTTCCTGAAGGGTGTTCCCCTTCCACCCCACGAGAGTCAGCCTGTTCAGGACTACTCACCACCTCTCAGGCATCGACCATCTCAACCCAAGGACCCAGGAACTGCCAGGTTCTCAGCTTCTCCGGAGTGATGCTGCTGCTGTTCCTGCTTTAAAACAGACTTAGCAAATCCATGCACACATGTATACATACATACACACACACACACACACACACATTGTTGTAAATGAGCTGTGTAATCCACAGGGTGCATCCAGTTACATGGCTGTAATAGAAGTCATGTGAATGTGAAAAAAAAAGAAAAGAAAAAACAAAAACAAAACAAAACAAAAAAAGATATGAGCTCACAGATTCAGGCTCTTGCCACCATGATGGCTGTGCCATGCCCCCCTCTGCCACTATGGACTCTTAACCCTATGCAACTAAAAGCCAAAAATAAATTCTTTCTTCTACAAAAAAAAAAAAAAGAATTATCTGTTAAAATAAATGGGTTATCATTACTCTCATTTATTAATTCTTCAAGTTCAAGTTTGTGAATACTTTTAATATCATCATAGTGAACTTCTGTGTAATCCTAATGATATTTATATGATATTCCAGTTTACAATATTATCTGTGCTGTGACTTGAAATAACATATATAATCTGATCTATAAAACTTTTAACTTCTGGGATCTAATAGGAAACAAATTCTTCAAGGCGGTTTCCTATTTCAGGTCAACACTGAGGCCTTAAATTATTTTGTCATTTTCACATAAGATTATCCCTCTACTATAGAAGAAATCTATCATTTGATTTTATTTATAAATAACTTTACAAATATTACTTCATCTCTATTTCCCTGGTTGCCTATTACTCATTTGTTTTCTGACATGTAAACAACCTGCTCCAACTTTATGTTATTTGTATAAGTAGTGTGTAATAGGACTGTATGACCTGATGAAATTATTTTAAACTTCTGGAACATGAGAGTTTTTTACAACAGTTGCACAATTACCACTGTGGCTCCTTTGCACAATTCATCTTAACCACTTTGGATATGCTTGAATATGGAGTTTCCGGAGTTGTACACATACTCTCTAGCTTTTGAAATTTCTAGTCACTTAAATGCTTGCAGCTACATCCTTCATGCTTAAAATATTATTATTGGTGAATAAGTTTGTACAAGTAACAATTTTACATAAATGTAAATCACTAGTAGCACCATTGCCTCCTTGTTTCATTTTTAATCATTTATATTTTTTATTTATTTGAGTACTAATTCACACAATAGAAGATATAATGCCAGTGTCATACAAGTTTAGATGTACAGTATTAGACTGAATTTTAGTTTTATTTAAATCATGGGTTACAAGCAAAACACGTGCTCTATTTTCTTATTAGGATCAGCTGAACAGTTTTCAACAACTAACCAAGAAACTACATGTTGCTAATGAGAACATAGAAATGGTAAGTGGAAATAAACACTTTCTGTACCTACTTTTTATAAATTAGAAACTGTAACTATATTTATTCATTCTTATTCACATCAAAGCAACAAAGCATGTTGTACTAATTAAGGCATATAAAGAGTATCTTTCTGTATTTCCTTACATATTCAGTAACTGAACAGTACCCTTTAAAGATCTAACCAATGTGTTTTTGAATTACATCCTAATCTGAAAACTTTCTTAGGGTATTTGATGAGGTCTCTTAAGAGTATAGTGATCTAGATCTTCAGCTCCTCAAAAGTAATGCATGCACCTAATTTTTAGTGTTTCCTGTCACACACAGCCAGAAATGTGATAAGAATAACATAGCTCTTTGTTGAATGAATGAATTGATTTGTTTTAAAGAGCTAAACTAAGAACCATTTGTAAATTAACTGTCAATTATGTGATTAATATGTGTAATGTGTATATATATATATATATTCCTACATTTTTCTAAAACATAATTCAGCCTCCTGGTTCTACTTACTGTACTTTAATTCTCTTATATTCCTTTTGCTTTCCTTATCTCCTTGGAATTTTATTTTTACTCATTGTTGAGTAATAGAATTAAAATAGAATTAAATAGAATTATAGCACTCTGGGTGATCCCTCCTTTGCTTTTCATTCTTCCCTAGTTACTCTGCTAATTCTTGCTAATACCTAAATAATGTCTGTGCTTAAGAGTAGAGTTATGTCATCAAAAGTAAGTTATCCCATTTTATTGCACTGTCTTATTAATCAAATGTTGACTACTTATGTTAACATAGAATCTCCTTTTTTGTTTGTGTTATTTTTGAGACATTAGTCTCATACTGTAGCCTAGACTAACCTGGATTTACCCAAGCTGGTTTCAAACTCCTGACAGTCCTCCTGCCTCACTTTACCTAGTACTGGGATTATAGACATGAGCTACCAAACCTGGTTAACAATTGGGATTTCTAATCTAATCATAGATTTGTTTCCTTTATTTATTTTTTATAATATACTTCTGAGGAATCTTAATGCTCCAAGACAAAAGGATTGCTAAGTTCTATAATTAAAAGCTTTAAATAATATATTTCTACTTGGAAGCTTGTACTTTAACCTAGTGTCACAATTATTTATTGTTTCTCTGAGTGTTTCTCCCAGAACAGTAGGAATTGTATAATCCTTTGGTATTTCTGCCTTAGATACCTTATTGAACCAGTGACCCCTAAATATTTAAGGAAAGTCATAGGAAAAGAATTTTTGAGTATTCACAAGGGGTATATTAAACCGTGGTGGTGCCTTTCATTCCAGCATTCATGAAGCAATAGCCAAGGCAGGCAGATCTCTTTGAATTACAGACCACGCTTGTGAGACCCTGTCTTT